>NW_010100545.1:58608-74087 GCF_000699245.1 Pterocles gutturalis | reverse complement strand
GAAAGCGGGAGTTTCGGTCTTTCACACGTGTGCAGCCCTTACATTTTTTTTTAAAGGCCACCAATCCGGTCACCCTGAATCGGTTCATCATAATTCACAAGAATCAGTGCCGTCACTTTATTGCGCGTGTATTTAATTTGTGTCCGTTATCGTGGCATCTAAGAAACCCCCGATGTTCATTTCTTATCACAGCGGCTTGAGGAGGCAGGGAAGTGCTCCCGTCCCTGTGCCACAGACGAGAAGGTAAGGCACAGGCAAGGTAAATGCCATGTGTGTAGTTGCACAATGTGTAGGGCAGGTCAGAGGCTGCAGGACATCACCCCAAACGCTGTACAGAAATCCTCTGCTACTCTGTGTATGGCTCTACACATAGAAACAACAGAGTTTAATGTGTTTATTTATAAAAGACAACTGTAACTCTAAAGCCAAAAACCTTGTCAGAATACATCCATTTTTTAATTCCATTTCTTAATTCTTGTTGGTGTAATTCAAGTTCCATGTGTGATCTCAGGTAGTACATCAAAGTAAAGGTGGACGGAGAACTTGAATGTGGACACCTGGTCACCTCCTAGCCAATGGTCTCATTCACAGGATGTATGCCCCCTGTGCACGGCACAGCTGGAAACATAACTTCAGCAGCAGAAACTCAAGGAAGGTTTCACTGATATTTTTATTCATAACCTTCTAGCTTCACACCCTACTTCTAATCTTCTAACTCTGTTTTCAGGAAGTTATCACCCGAATTTTCTTTCTTTTCCTTCTCTTATCTTGTTGTTGAACACAAAGCAATTTCTCATCAGGTATCACCAAAGTATTTCCTCTTAAACCAGCCTAGGTGAAGGTTTCGGTGCAGCCAAGAAACCACGTACCTTCACAAGTATTCTAGGTGCGTCTGCAGGCAGCCAAACCAGTAGGCCTGCAGCTGAAATTGCTAAAAAAACCCTGAAGACAACTTTACTTCACTATTATTTTTGTCCATACAGTAGTGTGAAGGGATGGGTTAAGGACCACTGGTGTCTTGAGAGGCTAATGCCAAGTACGAATAAGGTACTAGGTGACTAAAGAACAGTTTTAAAGAAAAAATTAAAATTTTTTTTCAGCATTAGAATACAGTTCCTTGCTCTTTTATAATCTGCTGTAAAAATCTAAACATAATCAATAGTTCCCACAGGGCATGACGTGAATAACTTAAAAGGCATGAATAATTATTATAATAACTACAACATACTACTATATATTGTATAACTTTTACAATAACTATAGTCATGGGTAACTTAAAAGTATATCATGTAAGTGTGATATGATCTTATATTCTACCCTACTGATCAGGTAGATCAGCTTCGAGTTAGGTGAGGGTTTGGCTTGATTATTTTTATGTTATCTGATCTTAATATTTTATTTTGCTTAGAAAAAGGGAAATAGTTGGTTATTGGTGGTTCCATAAATAGCACATCCTGTGAAAATAATGGAGGAGTTAAGTAAATTGAAGTCTTCAGTGTTGCTGGGGAGATATCCGTCTTCTCTCATCATGTTTATAAAGGCACAGCTATTTTGTCTTCTGATGTTTTGGCTTAGAATAAGTACATAGTTGTCAAGCACTGAGAGTGATTCATATGGGAAAGAGAGAACCTAAGAACTAAACCAAGGGATAGTTAAAAGATATGCATCAATGAGGCTACATATACATTATTATAATTCCAGAGAGGCAGCTTGTATTTGCTCAGTCTTAAATGTCACTGAGGTGTGGGGACTGGAACAATGCCTAAGTATTAGGACAGTATCTTGAATTTACATATGAAATAGCGATCATATTACAACGCAAAAGAAACATCAGGGCTATGTGTACATGCTATGCTGACATTTAAATGAGATCATTCACGCTGTGAAAATTTTGCAGTGGAAAGCAGGACATATTTTCCTCCCTTTCTTTTGTGATTGTTCCCTTATTATTGTCAGCTGTTGCTAATTATCAGATATCTACATGACTTGTTTCAATATGTACAACCTAATTTAAGGAATGAGGGATGTACTTGCAGTAATTACAGCATAAACTATGAACAAACTACAGATTCCAGAATAGCTGTAATGTGTAACACTGAATGATTGCTTTAAAACATCCCTGCTTCCAGGTTTCAGCAGTATAATTGAACCCAAATGCCAGAGGATACAAACATTGATTACTCCCCTCCACCCCCTCAGCTTTCTGCCTCGTAGATTGTTGAATAGACATCTCAAGAAAAGATGTTTTATGATTCAATCTTTGTACTCCTAAAAAAAAAAAACACACAAAACGAACACTAACTACCCCGCAGGAAGTTGAGGAACTGGGAATGGCATCTATTCTGTAGATGTGAAAGAACCTGAGGATGAGTATAGGCGTGAGCTTAGGAGTGAGCTTAGAAGTGAGCTTCAGTGTTATTGGAACAAAACAACTGTGACTATAACACAGCACCATTTTCATGACAACCAAAATACTGCTTATTGAGTCTGGATTTGTGATGAACATACCATATTCCCTGGTTCTTCCTCAAGTATTTGTTCAGTAGTTATCTTAATTAACATCCAGTAAATATCATCTTTATATCCTGGGTGTGGTCAGACTGTTTCTTTCAACAGCCTGAAGAATGAAGTGAACGTAGCCATAACTTGGTCCTTTCTGATGGCTGAACATAGCACCGAAACAATGCCAATGAGAATTGTTACATCTTTATTTCCTGACTTTTATTACCATACTTAGCATCCTCTTTCTTTGCTACTGATGATTGTTTTAACTCATTGAGCAAAGACAAGGCATTTAGCATTTACTAGGGCAAGTGGAACCATCAGTGCCACCATTGGTACCACCATTGCTACTGGAACTATCAGCAAGCGCCATGGCTGAATCCGGACCACAGGCTTTAAAACCTTTCGTGAAACAGCGTGATGATGGATGTGTTTAGTGCTTTTATTCTTCTAGTATGAATTATCTCCTGTAACTCCATGATTTTGTCATCTACTTTCAACACACACAAATACTGATGAAGCTCTGTTTTTGTGACAGTAAATTCTAAAGCAGGTGTCTGACTCAGAGGTTAGACATGAAGAATAACTCTCCGCTCCTTCAAGGTTTTACCTTTAAATGGTGCTTTTTCAAGGGCCTATGTGTGCAGTCGCATAGGTGTCAAGGAGAGTACATTCTTCAGTAAAAAGTATCTAGGCCTATATTTCAAAGCCTTTGAAACATATCCTTGCTGTCTGCAGGAGAAAAGAGCACCTTGTCACCACGGGGTAAGCATGAGGAAGTTAGTGAGTCATCAGTGCAGAGACAGCCAATGAGTTCACCATTTCTCCACCATAACAAATTTAGTAATGCGTTTGTTTGTATACCTCTTCACTTATTCCATGCAGAGTAAAATCACAAAGTATAAATACCACTTCCCCTCTCCAAAGACATAGGGGTTAGCTATCCAACAAATATTCACATCTCATTGTGTTATTTACACCAGAACTAGCTATGTTATATATCAGAGCACCTGTAGCAGTAGATAAAGTTTCCTGGATTATTTAAAGCTTTCTTCCTTTTTGATCCAGGCCAGAAGAGACAGATCAGCAGCAGCACACGAATGAGGCTCCTTCCTTCCACATCCAAAGGAAAGCATTCTTCCGTAGGATCAGCATAGCCATTCCAGGTTAAGTAGTGATGGCATCAGTTCCTGTCACAGTTTTCAGTTTGTTTAAGGGTTCTTCAGAATGGCAAAGACTCTTGAAGCACTCTCAGCATCATCCAGGAGGTGCCATGGAACCCACTTCATGTCTTACACTTAGTACTGCATAGTAAGGTCTCTACATCTATGGACAGAGGAATTTTAGATCTACTGAGCACTTTTTCTGGCTTTCATCTTGGAGGGAAGCATGTAGCGTGGATCTCCAAGTTCTAAGCATGTGATTTGGGAGTATTTTTAGTACTAGTTTTTAGCAGTCAATAAAGTCAGATGACAGTTCAGATTTCATTTTAAAGGACAAGGAATCAAACTGATTAGGTCTTTTTGAATTAGGAAGTATTATTCATACACCTTCAACTGTGCCATAAGACAGACTGCCAGAAAAATGTAAGGGTGCATTTAAAGCCATTTTTCTAGAAAGACAACTCATGACTAGCTCACGGCAGCAATTTCTGGTGCTGCTAAAGTAAGAGTGTTAATATGGCAGCAAGGATGGTGACAAAAAGATTGTCTGCATATAATTTATCTTGAGAAGTCCAAATAACAATCAATGAACATACCATCAGACAGCCCCAAAATGAAACCCCAATGTGTTCACCACAAAATCACCTGAACACTTCAGGACAGGAGAGGAAATCTAGTTCTTCTTCAGTAACTTCCCGTGTCTAGGACTACCCTTGAAGACTGGAATTATTTCTTTCTATCCTTCCCTGCCATGCCCTCTCACCTCTTGGCCTTCATTTTTTTCTAAGAAATATCATCAGATTTATAGAAAATCTGTGAGTATTACAAATCTTTCAGGAAGAATATACTTCACAGTTTCTTTCTCTGCTTAATATCTACCCACATCTTCTCCCTCAGCCTGCTTCAAGGGTGTTCATAAAATCACTGCCACTGCTAGCAGCACAGGTTTGGAGGCAAAGCCTGCACACATAAAACTTACTTTGTGAATTAGCTAATTCAGAAGAAATTAGCACACTCAGTCCCTACAGCAAATAGGTATGTTTTCCAGTTATTTCCTTCATTGCATCTGAAGTAAAATGCAGTTCTTTCTGGAAAAAAATAATTATAGCAATTCCGAACCCAAGAGGAGCAATACCCAAGCTGCTATGTTTGAACCATCCTCTCCGTCAGTCAGGTTGTGCCTGTCATTACTCAAGCACGTGACTTCATTTTCTAATACCATAGAGGAGACTTCAGTTTACACTGTTTAGAGCATGGAAGAAATCAGTATCTCTGCCAAAATAAGCACAGATTTAGTCTTTGAGTGTAGGCTCCACAGATTTCATCAGGGGGCACCAACTGCTGATCGATCACCTACCTGTAAATATGCAGACAGGTGTGTACAGGGTGAGGGTGATAACCTGCAAAAATCTGTCTAAGTGTTGGATCCACTGCCTGTCAATAGTCACACAGTCAAACTCATGTAAAGATATAATCTGAATGACATATTGGGTTCACTTATCATTTCAGCTTCCCAAAAGGATCCCCCTGGATTCAGGGTGACACTATATTCTAAATAGCCAGCAAGAAGCAAACCCAAACTTTTTTGTCAATTGCTTTTTAACACTTTCACGAATTTCTCAGTGTAAACCTACATAGTGGAATTTAAAAAAAACCTGTCACCATATGTGCCCATATCATGTCCATTGCTTCAGCATTTTGGGAAGAAAAAAAAAAAAAAAAAAAAGAAAAAAGTGGTGTGTGGTTTTGTATTCCTTCAAAGATAAATGAAATCCCAGCATGTTGCCAGGTTGTCCCCCCCCCCGCCATGTCCGAATCTTCATGCAGTCAGGCTTATGATGAAGCTCTGTCCCAAATTCATTTTGAAAGCTGTTTTTGATTTTTATGTTAATGAAATCATTCATTTCTTGATTATTTTCTTCCCAAGATTACACTCATTTTGTGGAAGAAGCCAAAAAGTGCCTTTTGGGCATAAAGAGAAGATGGCTCTACCTTCATAGAGGAAAAGCTTCATGGCTCCTTAAGGCTCTCTGTTGTATTTGATAACCCACTATTAAACATGGAGCCAGAAAGCACACACCTCTCCCACAGGATGAGGTCCTATCATCTGGATTCTGGGAAGAGAAGGAATTGTGTCTGGAAAGATTTGTGAAATTGTGAGAGGATAGAAACATCCTTTTATTTTCCAGTTCAAAGACAGTAGATTACAGACCCTATCAGTACTATCTATGATGTTGAATTGGCTTCTGCAATTGATTTTATGTCTCAATCTACAAGGACCGAGGCAACAGTAACTGGAATACTAGGAATATTATTAAAAACCTCCACTCCCACAATTATCAATCATTATTCCTCAATAGGACCTTTAAGGTCAGATGCTCAGTCTGGCAAAGGAGACTTGAATCTGTTAAATCACTTTGGCTTTCACCTCCAGGAAAGGCCTCCAGCAGTAAGGTCTTTTTGTTCAGATACTCAAAGAAAGTTTATCATTTTAGAGTAAATGTAATCTTCTGAGCTACTTCGTATGGATGGGCTGTACAGAGCCCATTGTTTCCTGACAGTGCACAGACACCAGGTTTCTGGGCAGGGAAGGGGCTGTGCAGTGGTCTGGGTTCTCTGCCCCTTGGCATGGAGTGGAAGCCTGACTGTTGCGGACACAGCTGGGCAGCCTCTGCAGCAAAAGTGAGATCCTTGTACACAAGATGTTTTGGAGAGTTACAGTTACTGCAGGGCAAAGTCTTCTTTTTCTGCCCATTTACCAGAAGCAAGCTCCAAAGTGAACACACTAACCCTCTGAGAAACTGATTTTAATCACTCATGACTCATTTATGTCTATGAACTAAATTTTCCAACTTTACAGCATTTATTTTGATTGCATTTTATAATGACAGTTATAGTCCCAGTTACCAAACATTAATTTATTATATAGGTTGATTTTGCGTTATTAATGAACTATCAAAAAGACAGTGTGACTTATAGTAATGACATTTAGCAACTCACTAAAATATCTAGAGAAAAAATGAGAGCTTCAGAGAGTTGTTTCTCTTTCTTTCATGGAAAAAGAACAGAACCTCAGTTGGGAAAATGAATTTTTAAAAATATTTCTTCTTTCTCTATCTTCATTTATTCCATCATTCATAATTTTTCATATTATTTTCCATGACATTAAAATACCTTAAACAAACAGTTGACAGCGTGTAGAGTGTGTTTCAGAAACACCGTCCATCAGATTTTCCTCGTTTCATGGCAACATTCAAGCAATTAGGGTTTTAATGAGGCTGAAAATTTGTAGCCCAAATAATGTAATGAGTTTGACTATCTTCCAGAATGACTGTGTTTGAATGCATTTAACCATATGCTTGAATCCATAACTGTGCTGTTGGGCAGCAGCAGCGTTCCTGACTTAAGTGAGGTGTAAGTCCACACTTAACTTTTTCTGAGTTTGGAGGATTTATTGTACTGTATCTTTGTCTGTGTGAAAAGTACAGCTATGATATTTCTGTTTTCTCACATGTCACATTCTTCTGTCTCAATGTACTTATTCATATCCACAAATTATTCAAATGAGACCTGATCCATTACTTATTTTCGGTTTTAAAGTACTGCTTAGAATTGCACAATTTCTCAAATGGGAGGTTCATTACTTAACAGAATATAAAAGCTTAAACTGCATCAGTACCATAGTCTGAACTGTGCTGACAGCTGTCAGGACTTCTAATTCTGTATATAAAATAAGGGAGAACCTTTTGTTTCCTCTTCTTATCAGAAAGGTCTTACATCTTTATAAAAATGTTTTTTTGTTCCCCGAAGTGCCTTCATACACATTATTTATCTAACTGTAGAATAAAAATCCATCCTCAAAAATAAAGAACTAATTAGTTTGAGGCAATTGCCAGATACCAGCAGCATACATTCCAGAGTCACAGCAGCAAGAACTCTATGAAAATTATCCTACTATTCAGGTATCCATAGCACAGTTGTGGTAAAGTTATTCTGCAAAAAAGATGCTGGCTAGCTACCAGTGCAACCAGCATTTGTCAAAGCTGAGAAAGTAACTTCATGAACCCTCCATTTTTTTGGAAAAAAACCAAAACAAACCAAAACAAAAAAAAAAACTACACACCAAAAAATGCTAAAACAAATGTAAAGCAAAAGTAGATGGCAGATTTTAAAATAGTCACATGGATTGCATTCTGAATTTTCCCCAGAGTTAAACACAAAGCTCTCTGAAATTAAAAAAAAAAGAAGATAAGTTATTTGAAAAGTGGTTACCCATTTCTACTTTTTAAAACCCTTTTGGAAAAATATCATACATGCTTCAGTATTAATCTTTATTAAGTACAAGCTTGGGCTCCTAACGCAAGGATAAATTCCTTGTATATCGTTGCTGAAGATGTACTAATCCTAACCCACAGTCGAGTTTTAGCCTTGCAGCATACCTAATTCCAGGAACCAGCCCATCAATTCCGTACAGAATTTAATTCCTCCGCTACCCGGCATCTTGTAGAAGCAGACTCCCAACACATGCGCTCTCCTCGGTGCCACCTAGATCCCGTGAACTCTGTATCAGAAAGGGTCACTCTCAGTTATAGCTGAACTGTGACTCGATGTTCTTTTCTCAGCTCCATCAGTAATCTTGAATTTACCTTCTGCAAGAATAACCCTTGCCTTGGTTTAGCATTGGCTGAGAAGTGGCTCACGCCACAGAAACTCAGTATGGCAAGGCTATTTCAGCAGTCATGCTTCAAAACTTACTTTATCATCACTTTTCAAATTTAAAAAAAACGTGCTTTACCTAGTTATTCTGTGATTCTACCATTTTAACATCTATGTTAAACATCTATGTCTTATTAGTCATTGCAGACAGAGAATCTCAATTATGCAAATTAGTTATTTTTCATTATTGTCTAAAACTCAGTTTAATCCGACTTTTTAAACTCAGTAACTTTGATTTTCCTTATGGCTGTAGATGCCTGTCCGACTATAAATCTAACACCAACCTTAAACACAGCTTTGCATCATGAGGCCGTCTCAGCACAGTAGCTAACTTAGCAGGGAAAGCACTATTTCTCCTTGTCTAAAACATGGAAACCTGCTGTTTTTATCAAAGAGTGGAAAGGATCAGTGAGGCTGGAGGTGACCTCCACTTTTCATCTAGTCCTCCTGCTCTGAGCATGGCCAGCTTCAAAGCTCGATCAAGTTGCTCAGGGCTTTGTTCAGCTGGGGTTCAAAAGGCAGGGATTGTGCAGATTTGCTGAGTGATTCTTCCCACTATTTAACTACTCATAAAAATTTTGCCCTATATCCAATTAGGATTTCCCTTGCTGCAGCTTGTGACTGTTGCCTCTCATCCTTTTTGTTGTGCACCTCAGAGGAGACTCTCGTGCTCTCAGATAGCTCCGCGTAGCTAATGGAAGTCAGCGGTTAGACTCCTCATCTTTAGGCTACGCAGGAGAGCTCCCTCTACACATCTTGCTGACTATGTTTTGACCATCATCCCTCCAATCATCTTAATGGTCCTGCACTGGTGTCTCTGCAGATTGACTGTCCTATGGCAGGGGTCCCAGTGCTGTACCCAGATGTGACCTGGGGCAAAGGATCACTGCTGTTGCCCACTGGCTATGCTGTCGCTTGGTGTTGCTGACCTCCCTGGCTGCCAGGTGCCTTGCTCACTCGTGTTCAGCTTGTTGGCTGCCAAGGCCTTTGCTGCAGAGCTGCTGCCCAGCCACTCAGACCCCATCCTGTACCCACACCTGGGTTTATCCATCCCAAGCGCAGAGCTTTGCGTTTGGCTGCCCTGAAACCCACGGGGCTCCTGTTGGCCTGGTGCTCCAGGCTGCAGAGCAGATCAGTGCTGTAGGTGCTGAAGCACTTGACCCTAACCCTAGCGTGGCACAGAAGCCTCTGTCAACACAGCAAATCACTATGATAAAAGCCTTTATTGGTTATTGTCTCAAACCTAATAGTATTTTTTGTTTCTGATAGTAGCTTTGCACAGCACAACACAGTATGATAAATAAACATGTCACAGTACAAAACTTAGCTCAATTTCTTCTTTTTAACTAAACCATTCATTTTTAATTCAGAAGTCCAAGCCATAGGCAGAATATAGCTTTGGTCTTAATATCAGCCTTCGTACAACTTCCCAACCAGTCCGTGACCCTAATATACTAAGTCTCCCAGGCTGTAGAAGCCAAGCTGTAACCACCCTTGGCACCATTGCCTTGTGTCTGCCTCATGGCCTCTGTTTTTCCTATAAAGTAAATACAACACAAGAGTCTATTTGAATAATTCTCCAAAACTTAGATATATATTTCACTCTGCAGTGAGTCTTTGCCCTTTACTCTATTCTTTACATTGTCTGCAACTGTATTTCTAATATTACCCTTTTAGTTTATCTTTGAAAAGCTCTCTTAAAATATGCTATTCTTATTATAGTTGCTTTCCAAAATAATATTTTTACAGACATTTGTTATCTAATTAATTAAACTGATTATTCTTTTGTAGTAAAGGAAGACAGAATGAGAAATGCAAATATTACATATTGCATATTCATCAAAGGCTTTTTTTGCAGGTATGCCCTCCAGTCTGCAATGCAAATGAAAAATAGTAAAAGTAATTCTACTGAACAAATAGAAGATATACCGGTTTCTTTAACTCATTTTTTTTAATGTTTAAAACATTTCTAAGTACCCCTTCCACTTGGAAGATAGAGACCATAAATATCTCCTTTTTCAGCTGCAATGTTGTTCAGATTTTAACTGTGTCCTATTTCTTTAATTCTTTTTCTTTATTGATGTCAATGGAATGCATACACTTTATTTACAATCACACTGAAAGTAATACTTTCATGATCTGTTTGTCATATTGAGGAATAGATGAGATATGTAACAAAAAGCACTGGAATAAAAAGGGACAGCTATTTTATAAAAATAATTTTTAATGCAGGTTCAGATTTTAACTGTGTCCTATTTCTTTAATTCTTTTTCTTTATTGATGTCAATGGAATGCATACACTTTATTTACAATCACACTGAAAGTAATACTTTCATGATCTGTTTGTCATATTGAGGAATAGATGAGATATGTAACAAAAAGCACTGGAATAAAAAGGGACAGCTATTTTATAAAAATAATTTATAATGCAGTTTAGGATTGTAGAAGTTATTTAGCTAACTATGTGGAACTATGAGAAAAAAATCTATGTTTTAAAAATTATTTGCTCAGATAAAAAGAAGTTAAAAAATTAATAAATTAAATTACAGTGTGGTGATTGTTTGTGTTGCCACTGCTCCTGACCATGGCTGTTGCATGAAAGTGAATTCCGAGACCAGTGTTGCACTCAAACACTTGCTAGGGGCAGGAAAGAAAATGCACCGTATATGGGAAGTCATTAATTTGTTGTTAATCTAATGAAAATCTCAAGACTAACTACAATACAACAGACAGTTACTAATATTAATCTAGTCACAATACTACTACCTACCACAGTACAAATTATCTGATTAACACAGAATGACATTAATAATAGAGTTAAAACTGTTGTACAAAACCTTCCTAGTATCTACCTCTGCTGTTGGGCTCTCCCTTAGACTTCCATCTTTGGTCCTGGGTTTGATGGCATCGGTGTCGCTAGAGAACAAGATGGGAGCTGCAGCAAGCCATCACGTTCCTGCGCTCTTTGCCAGGAGCATTGTGATGTTTGTGATGGAGTTTCTTCCACTTCTTTGCTGGAAGGAGGAGTGTGACGTTGACGGCTTCTTCCTCCGCACCCTGACAACCCCTACTTGAGCTGTTTCTCCAACATGCTCTTCTTACATCTTGTTCTTGCTTCATTGCTCTTATTGTACATGGTGTGTATTACATCTGCTTGAGACTTCCTCTTTCCTCTTTTGGTTTTGCCCAGCTCCCAGCCAGCACTTCCTGACCAACCACTGGTGAGCTCTTTACAGCACCGGGGTTCCCAGTGGGGTCCCGAGCCCTGTTCCTCCACCCTGCGTCCTGTGTCCCCACCTGCAAGGCCTCTGCTATCACACCACACCAACGCTCCTCTGCACTACGCCATTCTGTGAGGGTCACAAAGACATCATTCTGCACAGAGTAACTACTTGCTCCTATCTGTAGAAAAACTATGCTTCGATACTAGGTGATAGACACCTGGTCATTAGAAAAACCACTGTTGCAGCTGAACCAAGACAAAGCTCTGTGTATGCAAAAACAAGTTTAGACAAAACCTGACAAGTCCTGAGATTTGCACAGTTGATGTGAAACCCGGGGCCATCCCTAGCAGTACACTGTTGGGTTGTGGGGCTACATGAGGCCTTTCTTTCGCATTCATATCTTGGCCATTGCTTTTTAGGGTGATGCTTCTTCCTGGGGAGTTGACCTGACTGTCTGTCAGACCCCTTCTTCTCTGGGAATCTTATATTCCTTTTCCAAACAGAACAGCCTCAGCACACAGCCACCACTTGCCTCTTTCAAGGCAGCTTGATGTCGCAGCAGAGTCCTGTGACCCTAGATGTGAATTTGAACTTCTAGACTCAGGAAGCAACTGGATCTGTCCCAGTGCTCCAACCACTGCTCCTGTGTGGAGAAGACAGGAGAGAAGGATGCGTTTCTCGGTTTACAGGAAAAGAGTGAATCTCATTCTGTTTCTAAAATAATAGATATTCTGGTACAGTGAGCTGACATAAAGCAAAATTCATCTGTCATGGAGAGCAGTGGGATCTCAAACACAGCCTTGTGTTCAGCATTTCTTAGAGGCTAATTCTAAATAGCTGTCTTTTCCAGTGTCTGTGTTTGTATGGGCTCCATTTAAGAAGCATGGACTTCTAACATAGGCTTTACAATTCTTCTTAGGGGCAGAATCCTATAACATGGACACTTCAAGATATAAATTTAGGTACAAAAGTCCTTTTCTGGACTTGGTGCTGAAATTTCTTGTCCTGAATAAGTAATGCAATAAATGTGAAACAACTAGATCACAGCAGAGAGCTGAAGAATAGTCGGCATGTGGTTATTATTAGTAGGTCTTTGAATTCCCTTTGTGCTCTGCACTGTCTTAACACTGGAATTGTTCCTGCCTCAAAGAGATTAAATTAGGCTAAGGTTCAACATGGGGATTTTAAAGATAACTGCAGAGGGTGGGCAACAGAGAGCACACAGAAAACAAATAATGCCAGATAATTATTTCTATTGATAAAATCAGTGAATGGAGACAATGCAATGTAATACATCTAGATTTTACTAAAGGATTCACTGTAATTTCTTGCCAAATGATGTGTTGATTAAAAATTAGCACTATACAAAATGAATGCAGCACATGCTAAAAAGATTATGACTCAGAAAGTAATTCTAGAGAGCATTTGTAATGGTGTGTTGTGGGATCAGTTCTATTCAATGTATTTATCATTTACGGGGAAAATTCAAAGATAAAATATAATGGAGACCATTACTAAGGAAAAAAGTAGTTCTATCAAGTAACTGGAATTTCATGGTAAACTGGGTTCCCTGGAACAATGATGCAATGTAGTTAAATGCAAACACATGCCTCTAAGATGCAAAGATTTAGATCATACACGTAATATATGGAGCTCTGTTTCAGAGACCAGCATGTCCAACATGGAATTGGAGACAAGGTGGATAACAGCTGTAAAAAGTTTGTAGTGCTGTAGAATAGGAGAAGGCGAGCTGTAGCTCTTCCCTGAAGCACAGACCAGCCACAAGCAGCAGATACTGTTTCCAAAGGGCCTTAGGAAATACAGAACAGGAGTCTGAGTGTCAGTGTGAAATTCAGGGGAATTAAATTAAGGCATTTAAATTAATGGCACTTAAGGCATGAAAATTTTTCCTAATTGACAAACAATATTTTGCACACATGAGATTAAAAAATAGAAACTTTTAATGGATTGGGTGAGAAACAATTTCAAGCAAACAAAACTACCCTCCTGAAGAACGCACTGGCTTCAGTCCTAACCTGGTGGGCCCCAGAGAGCAAAGAAAATATCTGCCACAACCCCTCTCCTCTAGTCATCCCCCACTTTTCATCATATAATCCACCTGATGGCAGGTCGAGCTGTTGTCCCAAAAGATAGAACTTGGCTGGTGCTGTATCACCCTAACTTGCTATCCCTCTGCTTCAGTATGGAGGAGCCAGAAAGGACCTTGTTCTCTAAGCTGAATTTAGCAACCTCCCCCCCCCCGCCACTGGACTGGCTAGTGGCTGCTCCTGCTAGCTGTGCTCTTGGCCAGTTGTCCCTATCAGCTGTGTTTGCTGTTTGCAGGCTGCTCCGCGGTGTCACTAGCAGGCAGAACGGCTGCTCAGCTCTCTCAGCTGCAGGCTGCTTGGGTGTTTTGCTGAACATTTTGCTGGATTATTTCACATAGCAGTGCCTGGGGTGTTTCGGCTCTTCAGGAAGGTTCAGTGGTGTGCAGGACTGCAGCAAAGCTGTCCCCACAGAAAGGAGAGTCACCAAATACTGTCTCTTAAAGTTCGCTTCAGTCACTCTCTCCTTGGGCTTTCTTCACCAGCTCTTCCTGCTTCAGCAATTATTTCCCTTGAATTTTTAGGATTTCCCAGGCTTTTCCCATCCTTATAGCTCAGCTGATTTTAACAGAAATGCTGTCAATATTACAAAATACCTATGAAATTTAAATCTGTTGAGGCCTGACATGCTCTCTGTTGTAGTCAGCAGCTCGCACTATCCTACAGGCACCTAGAGTGGGTGCATCCTACACAACAGCCTGCTGCTCCTGAGGAAGGCCCACTGGTCTCTCCACAGCTCAGGCTTACCCGAACAGAAAAAAATGTGTCCTTGTATCTAACACAACAAACAGCAAAATTATCCTTGTAAAATAATGCTTTGGATTGTGGGGTTTTTTTTCATGTGGAGTGTATCTCTGCAAGAAATAGTCCTAGTTCCTTGGTTTTCCTGCAGCTTCGATTACATAGTTAAAATATCCAAGTTTTCCTATCTGTAGCATTGTCCTGGTTTTGCCTGGGTCAAAGTTAACTTCATTCACGGTAGCTAGTAAGAGGCTGTGTTTTGGATTTGTGCTGAGAAGAAGGCTGATAACATACTGATGTTTATAGTTGCTGCCAGGACAGTCAAGGACTTTTCAGCTTCTCTGCTCTGCCAGTGTCTGCAGGGGCAGGAGAAGCCAGGAGGGAGCACAGCCCCAATTACTAGCCTAGGATTCACCCTTTGGTTTAGGACTGAGACCCAGATTGGCCAATGGTATATTCCATATCATGCACGTCATGCCCCGTATATAGATAAGGATCTGTCCAGAAGGTCTCTCTCTGGGTTGTGTGTGTCTCTCTCTCTCAGCCAGCTCATGGTCTCTTGGGCTCTTCTCTTTTCCAGGACCACAGTTTCAGGACTTTATGAGCTCCAGGATTATTAGCTAGGAACAGGCGGGTTCTTGGTCATCAGGTGGTGAACAGCTGCACTGTGTATCACTTATTTGTGTATTTGTAAATATTACTATTATTGTTATAATTATCATTATTATTTTCAATTTTATTGTAGTTTAGTTATTAAATTGTTCTTATCTTAGCCCATAAGTCTCTTTTCCCTTTACTCTTAATTCTCTCCCCCTGTTCCTGGGGAGGGGGAGGGTGGATGAGTGGGTGTGTGGTAGATAAGTTGCTGCAAGCTGGGTCAAACCACAACAATCCTCTTTTGGTGCCCGATGTGGGGCTGGAGCATTTGAGATACAAAAAGAACTGTTGTGGTTTAACCCCAGCAGGCAATAACCCCACACACCGCTCACTCACTCCTCTCAGTGGGATTGGGGAGAGAATTGGAAGAT
>NW_010100545.1:0-58553 GCF_000699245.1 Pterocles gutturalis | reverse complement strand
GTGCACAAGCAAAGCAAAAGAAATAATTAATTCACTACTTCCTGTTGGCAGGCAGGTTTTTAGCCATTGCCAGGAAAGCGAGGCTCCATCACACATGACGGTTACTTAAGAAGACAAAACTCCGTCTCTCTGAATGTGTCCCCCCCCCTTCCTTCTTCTTCCCCCAGCTTTATATGCTGAACATGACATCATATGGTATGGAATATCCCTTTGGTCAGCTGGGGTCAGCTGTCCCAGCTGTGTCCCCTCCCAGCATCTTGTGCACCCCCAACCCACTTCTGGTGGGGTGGTGTGAGAAGCAGAAAAGGCCTTGGCTCTGTGTAAGCACTGCTCAGCAATAGTTAACATCCCTGTGTTATCAACACTGTTTGCAGCACAAATCCAAAACATAGCCCCACCCTAACTACTCTGAAGAAAATTATCTCTGTCCCAGACAAAACCGGCACAAGCATTTTCTGGACTACTGAAGCAACAGGGAAAGAGACAACTGGTTAGACAACATCAGTAAGACTGATCACTTACCTATTTTTGGCTGGTTGTCAGGGCAAAATTAAGGAACTAGTTACCCTACAAAATATTAGAGCTAACCTTTATTCAATACCCTTCAGTGGTCTTATAGGTAACTTAGCTGAGCCAAAGCAGTTAGACAGTCATTACTGTCATATGTACAGGATGCAAATATCTCCCAGATTTAGTGCTTAAACTATTAGCCTTGCTCTTCACTCCTTCAGATCAATTGTATTTAAAAATTCCTTTTCAAAGGAACTTCAAAAAACAGATGACTCTAAAACTAGTGTAATGGATTACGTATTAGGTTCCCTAAATCAGGCAAGGCTGGAAGCAGAACCACAGGTTGAATGGGGAAGAGAGGAAGAGCTGTAAGACTACTGCTATGTGACCAGCCATGCTGTTCTCAACACTGCTAATAGGAAAACCATAGCCCCTTTTCCTGTCTCATAAATCTGCCCTCACGTTTTGTGCTCCTCACAGTCATTGCCTCCCTTCCTATCGTTGACAAAACCTGTATCGTGTGAGTACCATAAACTACTACAATCTTTGTGATTGCTTTTTCAGTGTTTTAATTAATAATATTTTTCTGCAGCACCATGTCTTTCATGATGATGGACAGCATATGGAGGACTGTGGGCCACTTACCTGCTGTGCAGAGCGGGCTCGCCTGGGAACTTCTAGGGATCAATTCCTGGGAAATGAAGGACCATCTCAAAAAGGAGCCCTTCTGCCTACATTGTGTTAAGGAATCATCTAGGGAAAAAAAAATCACAGTGAGACTGGCAATCTAGTTCCATTCTGGTGCCTGACAATCTGAATAGCTACAATTTTTGAGCAGTTGAAACTCCTTGGATGGAAATCATCTCACCTGATGTTAGATGCCTACAGGGTAGATGTGTATGCAGGGCTAGGTGTCTAGGCTCCTGTGAGACCTGGCAAACACTAGCAATGGGATTCAGGGTGGGATTCAACCAGGCAGAAGTAGGACCCTGCTTCAGAGGGGGGTGAGACACTGTGGAGGTGCCGTTGTCTGCACTGATGGTGAGGGGCACCCCACTCCTCTCCGAGTCTGGGCTGCAGACACCTACATTTAAGCAGGAGGAATCTTCATATTTCTTTATTCCCTATGTTCAATAAGACCAAAGCAAGTATAGTGCATACCAATGAGCCCATAGCAATTTCTAGTCTTAAATGGTACAAAACAAATAGCATTAAGAAAAGGAACTGTAATGGGTTTGACTTGTTAAACATATGCAAGCGTTGGTTGCATAGGAACTAACACATAAAACTCATTGTAATTATGTCAGTGATAATAACAAGTACAGGGAAGATTAATTTCATACTATCTCTAAATGAGCATCTTCTATTTTCTAGAGATGGAAGAAGAAGAAAGTGTTTGTGCCTGAATGGGTGGATTTCAAGATCTACTTGTAATAAGATAATTATTGCTTTTTAAGGTTAAGCAGGAGATATACTTATTATGCTTAATAATGGCTCTATTAAGAACACAGAGCCAAATAATCAACAGTTGTCCTGCTTCACAATATTTACAATTAAAGGGTGTGATCTGAAGTAGTAAAAGGAAGAACAGCAAAGTAGACAAAAATGGGAGATAAACAGCTCTGCTTGAAAACTGAACACAGGAAAACAAAAGGCTGTTAGAGAATATCAGAAGTAGGTTAATAAAACTACTATGACACCAGTACCTGTAATGCCTACAGTAGAGTATATTTGCCAAACCTGAGTATCATTAAAATGAAAATTGATGTCATGTTTAAAAGGATGTCCTTCATAAAGCAGCATTTAGTAGGTGCTGATTTGACCTCTGTGCCTCAAAACAAAATATCATGACAGTATGTCCTGGTTTCCGTTGGGACAGAGTTAACTTTCTTCATAGCAGCTAGTGAGAGGCTCTGTTTCAGACTTGGGCTGAGAAGAAGGCTGATAACATTCTGATGTTTGTAGTTGTTGCCAAGTAATGTTTACGTTAAGCCAAGGACTTTTGAGCTTCCTGTGCGTTGCTAGCATGCAGGTGCACAAGAAGCTCGGAGGGAGCATAGCTCCCAGTTACTGGTGTAGGATTTGACCTTAGGTTTAGGATTGATGCCCAAATTGGCAAATGGTATATTCCATTTCATGCCCAGTATATTGTGAGGGTCTGTCTGGAAGCTTGTTCTTGGGCTCCTCTCTCTTCTGGGATTGCAGTTTTGGACCTCTCCCTATTCTAGGATCATTAGCCAGGAACGGGCTGAGCCTTGGTCATTGGGTGGTGAGATGTTGCACTGTGTATCACTCATTTGTATTTGTATATTATTATTATTATTACTACTTTCAAATTTATTATATTACAATTATTAAATTGTTCTTATCTCAACCCACAAGTCTCTTTCCCCTTTACCCCTTTAATTCTCTCCCCCATTCCCGGGGAGAGGGAGCAAGCAGCTGTGTGGTGTTCAGCGCCGTCTGGGTTAAACCATGACACAGTATTATAGATGTAACGTTACGAATCATTAAATTTGATTCACTGTCCCAGAAAAATTATCAGTGGCATGCTAAACTAATAAAGCAGAAAGAGGAGCACTGTGCAAACTAGGAATATTTTAACACTCTGTTGGGAGTGCTGGGCTCACACCATCTCTCCAGGAATTAGGCAGAAAGTTTTTCAAATTTCTGTTACAGATGAGGTTTCAGAGGTGAAAAGGCAGTGCATGTGCATCTTACCTCTCCTCTCTGATGTGTAAGGATGAGCTCAAACAAAAACAAAAAGCCCGAACTTTAATCTGTAAATATTTTTTCTAAGTTCATGCTGTCCCCCCACTGGTTCTGTTCATCTTTAGGGGAAATTACAAGCAACTTTTCAGGCTATTTAGTCCAACTCCTGGGCTAAAGTGGGCCTTGAAGCCAATGTCTACCTTAAAAAACAATACAGTGCAACAGGAGCAGACTGCAGAGGGAAAGGCTGGGTGCTGAAGAGCCAACACCTATCCTGTACACTTTATGGCACATTTACTTCCATATAGCCTGAGTGCATCTTGATGGTTGCGTGTGTTGCGTGCTGTCCTAGTGAACCTGTTCAGGTCTAGCTCGTGAAAAAAATTCACTTCACATGTTTCCAGACCCAAGTGCAGCAAATGGAGACAGTCAGGAGAATCACTTCAAAAGCTTGCTCCTCATTTGAACTTAAACACTAATATAGGGGCACCCTGGTCATATACACCACTTAAAGAAAAGCCAGTAGGAATTCTGTGCATCACCCAAAACATTAAATTTAGCCCTCAGACAATTTGAAATTAAGAATGTATGCAAATATTTTATATAACAGCAGTTTCATAATCTCCTTTTAAATCCTAAATAAAACATCCTGTTATTCTATTTTTATTGCCAGCTTGACATGAACATTTAATGTGTGAGTATATTTTATGAATATATAAACACCTACTTTTTCAAAACAGGGGTCAAATGTGTAGCTGCAGGTGATTCACTAAGAAAGAAGTACTTACCATACACAAAAAATACAGTTGTCTGGTAAGTTTATATAAAAGAAGGTTCATCCACATACAGAAGAGCTCTTGAAGACACAAAAGTCATCTTCAAATTGTTGCTTCATGGTTTGAAACTCCCTTTACATGCTGAAAAAGAGGAAGCATCTGTTTCAGATAGGCAAACAGACTCTTGGCATCTCCCAGTAAGCACTGGTTTTGCTGTTTTCAGCTACATGTTAATTCTAGATATTGTAAGTTGGAGTTTCTCAAATGCCTTCTCATTTTCTAGCCTCTAAACCTCTATGATCCCATGAAACAGGCTAAGAAATAATGAAATGTTGCATAGTTTGTGCACTATATTATTTTATTTTATGTATTACTAAAAAAATTAGTTTCTTCTCTGCTGTAAAGCACAGTACCTCCAGCTGCTTGATCTAACAGCACATCAGTATTACAGAAGTGTTCTTTTGTCTTTACCAGCTTGGCAATGGCTCATAACAGTTTTCCTTTCAGACTTTGCCCATGGAAGGAAAAAGAGAGGAACATTGCTTGTATCTTCAAAATTATTGTGTAAAATTTTATATATATGTACACATGCATATATATAGAACCAGTAATTGCCATGCTTTTTATCTCAGCTTTTGCAGATTTATTCCCCAGAAAGCATAATCAGGTGGTGAAAAAAGATGATCAACACCCTTTGAAAGAGCAGAAAACAGTGTTGTTTCCTTTTTGCTTCCTCTGAATTTCTGTTGAAATGTCTATGTTTTATCTGGGCTTAAAAACTGATTTTTAAACTAGAAGATACCTTTCATGGATGATTGGAAAACTATCACGACATCATGTTCTACCAAAGAGGTGTTACAAATCTGTGATCTGGACTCTTGATATAGAAGGAAATACCCCAAAATTATGTTATTACTGCTTGGAGAAAGCATCAAGGCCAACACTTAAATGAAGAGGCTCAGACAGACCTGGAGTGGGAAACCATGGCAGGACTGAGCGGAAGCTCAGCATCCACCATCAGATATGGATGAAGACAGGATCTGGAGAAGGCAGCTAGCAATTGAGAGGATATTTTTTGTGACAATTTTGCTATTGGTTTGTCAGAGATCACAGATGTCCTGTTAAATAAATGTCTCACTTGGCAGACAGACACAATGTAGTTGAATCACTCCTGAAGATGAAAAGGTCAACCAGGAACTCTAACTGGAGGGACATTGAGGAGTAGAAGTAGGGCCATAGAAGAGAAGGGGTAAAATATTGAGCAGTCTTCCTGATGTGAGTTTCAGCGGTATCCCAGAACACCCAGCTCCACAGTGTTCTGTATGATAACACATGTATGTGTTGCCACATATGATAACACAAATGACAAGTAGGTTGTATTTCACAGCACTTTCCATCTAAGAGGGAGCTGTGTCACACATCAGTCCCTGGGTCTGCGGCAGTTTGTGCAAGGTCAGTGGCATGTATAATTTCTGCACATCCCCATCTCCCCCTCCTACATATGCGTGTTTATATGGGGGACAGGGCAGGAAAAAGTGGGAGGAAGCAGAGGAGTCCTTCTGGGCTAGCAGCAGGATGATGAGAAGGCCACATTGTATCCCCCAAGTGCTGTATTCTGGTCACACAGCAGAAGCGGAGGTAGGGCGGGCAGTGAGCGCTCAGGAAGCACAGGTGAAGCAGCGTGAACCAAGGAGCGGACAGAGCAGAAAACGTCCTCGGTAGGAAACTGGGCTGCTCTGGCCCAAACGAGGGACCAGACAGAGATTTTAAATGGACCTACCATACCTTTTCTTTACAGACAGCACCCCAAAATGGCTTTGGTAAACCCCTGAAGCTCCATTATATTTGAACACAAGCTACAACTACAACTATCTCCTAGAGCAAAGTTCAGTGAACAGACTCATTTACAGCTCTCATTACTTTAGGATCACTTCCACGTGGGTCTTCCTCTGCAGTGTGACTCTGCAACAACATTTGGAGACCATCCAGTTGCTACGAGGCCTGCACAGTCCCTTCTGGGTCACTAGGAAAAGCCTCCCCATCTGCCTCAGCCCTGGCACTGTTCAGGATTGCTCCCAGGCCCTGCTCCTGCCCCGCTCCCTGCCTCTGCACTCTTGGGGCTCCTCCAGCTGCCCGTGTTCGGTTGCTCTCAAGGAAGGGCATTTCCTCCTCTCCTTTGTGGCTTTCACCAACCCCAAGTGCAGCAGCCAGGACAGAGCACAGGAGTATTTGCGGACCTCTGTCCTTGCTATTCGGAACTGTGGTGGCTACCCAGAATTTACAGGATTTTTTCAGTTTATCAGGTGACCTCAAGCAGGAGAGGACACCAGAACACTCTGCTATACATGCTTATAGGATGTCCCCTTGGTGGCCATGGGACAGTGGCTGACACAGCCAGGGAATGATCTGCTATCATTGCTAGGGCTTATAAAGGTGGCATTCTGCATCTATGCTAGTTCTAGTCCCTATAGTTTGTCCCTAGAAAAAGACCCCAATTTTGTCTGCACATTGGTCTGCAGCTCTGTTTCCCCCTTATGATGGCAATGCTTCCCGCAAGACAAAGCCCTGAGAGTCTCCTCTCTGAGGCCGATGTGCCTGTCTTGCCTTCGTTTCCTAATTCTCCTGGCAGCATTTGCATTTTTTGCATTTGCTGTGGGCGCAGTGACAGGTCTCCCAGCCCAGGTCTCTACATGCCGCTGTTGGGGCTCCGGCCACCTGCAGCCACGGATCTGGAGCAGGGAAGCCAAGGTGCCACCCCACAGCCCAGGGGCCCCGGTGGGACCCTTCGCCCGGGGCACCCCAGGGAGGTTGCATTCTCACGGGCATCACGGTGCTGAGCGCTGATGTGTAATTGTTCCTATATCCACCCCGGTCACATTCCCCAGCCCAGGGGCACCTGGCACGCATGGCTGTCACACTCACCTTTCTGGGGCACGGCAGCAGCCCAGCGGTGTTTGCAAGCCTGTCCCCAGGCGAGGGGTGATGGCTGAGAAAGGGGGTCACCGCTCCACACAGCCGGGCAGCAGCTCTGCTGTAGTGCTGTCTTGTTCTGTGCTTCATAGAATCATAGACCTGGATATGTTTCTTTTTTGTTCTAGGCACGTTAATGACCTGTGTGGCAAATAGTCCCTGCATGAGAATGAGACTGAATTGATTTAACTTTCAAAGAGATTCTGCTTACACCTAGTGACAGGAGAAAGTAATTACCAGAACGTTCACGGGAAGCTAAACACTCAAAATATATTACATATCAAACCTTACCAAAAAGCTGGTTATATCAATGCCATTTTATGGTCTTTATAACTATGTGGAGACCTCCAAAAGCACTGACTTGTCACTGAAATCTAAATATGTTTTGCAAAAAGCCTACAGAGCACCCCTTTCATTATTCCTAATTGCAAACCCAGGAGGGACTGCTGTGATCAGTTGGTACAACCCAGGCCATGGATACAGTTCCAAAAAAATCCTGAATTATTGAGCAAGAGCATTTTTTTCAGAGAAGTGTTCAGTTCTCATTTTAAAATTTCTACTACTGGAGAATTCACCACAGCTCTTGTCAAGCTGTTCTGAGAGTTAAAATATCAGCTTTTGAATTTGTCTACTTTCATTAACAGACACAAAATCTTACCTTCTGTCACCACATTTCTCCTACTGTAGTTACACTGAAATTCCTGTGGGACTGAGCTTTCTCTTGGCCATTGGAGACAGGTCGAGCTCCTTGGTGCTCTCACTGGAAGATGCATTTTTCTCATCCTTCAGATATTTTTGTGGCTTTCCACTGTATCAAACTTATTCTTTTTTCAGTATATTCCACAAATCTCTGACACTGGAGTGGGACAGAGTACTCCAGCAGGGTGGTACCAGTATAACAAACAGGTGAACTCTAACATCTCTGCCTTTATTTGTCTGTATATCTGAGATCGCTCTACCTTTTTTTCACTAAAACTTGCATTGGAAAGTCGTGCTCAGGTGGTGGTCCAACAGGACCCCAAATCTCCTCCAGTGTCTCTTTGCGCTAGCAGTCCCATCTTCTTTTGGACATTCTTTATTCCAAGACATACAATACTACATTTGGCCGTATGTGATTTTCATGTTCAGCTTACTGAGCATAGCAAAGCCCTCTGTCTTTGTCCCCTTCATTTAATTTGTGCTCCTTCTCTCAGTGTAACTGATTCAGGCTACCACCATCTTTTCATGTTATACAAAATCAGCATGAGCCTTTCGCAAGAACGGGCAGCAGGATCCCTTGAGATTAAACCTAATATCACTCATTTTAGATTAAAAAAAAATAAAAAATTGAAGTGTACCTGCAGTAGCACGGAGAATTTTTACTTTTTCTTTCCCTGCAGAAGAGAAGCCTAATGGCATATTCTTAGCGGTCAGTGTACACCGACTGGTGATTTCCTGTGTTCTCTTTATGCTTTGTGAGGCAGGAACCTAGAATTAACTGGGTTTTGAAATGCAAAGTAAGATGTTTCCCTTTACATTTCAACTCCTTCAGGTTTGGAAGGACTCAGCTGGTGGGTTTTATGGCTAACAAAGGCAGACTGGAGAAAGCAGCTGACTACAGGCACTCTTAAATCCCAGCCTGAGAAGTCCTCTCTCCCCTGAAGATCTGTATCTGTAATAAATTTAATCCATGCCAACACTTGGAGGAGTTTGTGTTTAATCTAATCTTAAAAGACAGTAAAATATTTGGTTGTAGATTTTTGGATTGAGCTCATATAACTTGTAACGCATGTTCTTTATTTTTTGTCGAAGTCTTTATCCTTTTCTCAAAAACAAAAAAAGAAATAAATTTTTGGTATTGGAAAAAAGAAGCAGTGCAACCTGAATTTCAAAAAATTGTAAAACATCTAACATTGCACCTGCAGCTTGATGCTCAGAGCGGATAAATAGCCAGATACACACACGCACACACACAAACTCCATTTTTCTTTGAAGTCCCTAAGGGCTGTCTTGCTTACTTTTACAAAATAAACGTGTGAAATCAGAGCCCAAGGCAGATGTATGATCAAGTAGTGATTTCCTGTTGTGTTCACTGAAGCTACAAGGAGCAAGATAACAAGGAAGGAATAAAATCCAGATTGTAATACAAGCCTGAACAGCATACTGATGCCCCTAGGAGAATATTTTTCTGCTTTTATTTTATTAAGATGTATATGAAATTGCCAGGTTAGTCACTGATTTCACAGAAAGCCAGTGAACACTGGCTGGCTCCACACGGTTATTCAGCCAAGGGCTATTCACAGAGATGGCATCTCCCCGGCTCTCCAGCCACATCTGTGTTCCAGCTTCCCCACCAGTCTCCTCTTTCACCATTTGTCAGCAAATTTACCACCTCCCCCCTCATCTCCCACAACCATTTTTACACACACTGTGAAGCAGATTAGAGACAAACCCTCCACACCAAAAAAACCCAGCCCTCTCCCCAAACAACCCAAAACATCACATCCTCCACTCCCAGACAGGGTGTTTACAAATTTGCTTTCTCTGACCTGTTGCTTGGATTTATTTCTCTCTTCATGCATTTGCCATGGTGAGGAGCTAACATCCTCATTTTGTGGGGAAAATCTTCTGGGAACTGACATGGCATTTCTGCCACGAGCAGGATTTTCCATACATTTTTGTTATGGTGAGAGATGGGAACTGGAAGAGTCACAAGCACCTCAAGGAGCTGGAGCTGAAGCTTAGGACTACCTGCAGTGTTCAGGGGGGAACACTACTGCTGGGGAAGGGAGAGCTGGTGCTGGCAGCCTGAATGGGATGGCAGTCCCTTCCCAGTCTCCTTACTGGAGTATCTGTTTACTATTAAAGCTCTTATGGTTGCAAACTGTGACTTTGATTTCTCGTGAATAAATATCAACAAAAGTAAAAATAACTTTTTAGCTTAGAGTTCAAAGTGTGGGAACAGCTGAGTCTGTGAAGCTCTGACCTGCCATGATATGGATCCCTCCTATCAGAAGTCACAGTGTACATTTAAGGGCACCAACCGCTTGCTGCAGTAAGAGCTACTCTAACACTGGGAAAAGTCTCCAGAGAGAACCAAATTCTCGAAATAAATCCCCCTGTTTTCAACAAATTCTATCCATGACGGCTGGATCCCGAGACATGCCCAGGCTGCATTTATTACAGTTCAGGAACATGTCAAAGGAGACAAAAACAAGTGACCACTACAGCTGTAGATTTTGTAGTCTGAAACTACTGGCTGATTTATACCAGCTGATCATATAATATTTCATATAAGATCACATTAATATTCATTATACCATATATGATACGTATTATATATTGTATTAATAGCTGATTATGTATTATATTATTAAAATTGAAGTGACTCCTTAGAGCCATTTCCACAACCTGGAGCTTCTTATGATCTTGGGAGATCATTCTTCACCCAGAAACAGCTCAACTACAAAGTAGATCTAGGTGTCTCCAGCCTTTGATTAGCTCTGTTTCCCGTGCATTCTCTTGACAAACCATATTGTCTCCCCAAGAACAGGGCTATGTGAGTTCAGATCACTCTTTGGCTGTTCCCTTTTTCTTTGCCACCATAGGTTTGAAAAAAAAAACCCAAAACCACCAGTGCATGCTGTCCAGAATATGGTTCCATTGAGAACAATTACAAATATTATCTCCATCTGAGGTGAGAGAACTTGCAGGATTATTCCTTCCATGCTGTTTTGAACACACATCAGTTTATGGTAATACTCATTAACTGCTATTGAAAATTTTATTTGAAGAATACTGAGTTACAAATACTACATAGGAAAAGAAAAATCATCAGGTGCATAAGCAATCTTTTAATGACTAAATGTTTTTTTACATTAAAATCAAAGTAAGATCAATATCTGAGGGCCAAGGATGCTAAATTGTGTTGGTGTTTTCTGACCATTTTAGTAAACCATAATGTCGAGTTCCTGAGTAAATGGGGCAGAAATTCGTAAAGTGAGTTTCTGTGGAAAAAAAAAAAGACATAAAAATAATGAACAACTTTATGTTAACTTAAAAAAGACCAGCTCAAAAGAGAGAACAAGAAGGGAAACCTGAGCTTAGACCTTCATGATTCCCTTAACCTCATTTGGTAGGCAAGACTGACTTGGTGGCAGTATGCATCTTTTTACTGCTGTATCCAATTCAACATCCCTTTTAGAAATTCAGGAACAGTTTAATTAATAACATGAATTAAATATGAAATTATAAATACGATACCTGTCCTGCTCTCTGTTCAATGTTAAATTTCATGTATTTTACACTTCTCACAAAATTTCCATTTTCGTTATTAATATTTCACCACTTTTATCTTTAGGTTTCAGAATTAATAATCTCTTAAAATGCATACTGTCCATTCACACCTCGTAGCTAGTTCTTTGCCCACCCACAAATTCATGCTGTCACTCTAAGTCTGTGCTTAGATCACTTCTTCAAAGTATGTAATGCTTTGATCTTTCATCAGAAACAGTTCTCTACCTCTATTTGGTAAGTAGGAAGTCCACTTCTTGAATGACTTACCTTTTACTCAAATACAGACAAAAATGCTGCAACCTCATCCAAACACTAACCAGAAAGCTCCAGATAGCCAGAAAGGCTGCTCCAGGCTGCACTACTGCACAGACATTGGGAATCTCCCTGCACTTCCCAGCAGAGGATGTAAGTGGGAGAAAAAGGAGAACCTTCCTGTGCCCAGGTCATTTTGTCGTTTGCACAAGCCTGGTCAACAGAAGTGCTCCTCCGGCATCTCAGATGCGGTTACAACACAGTTCCTGTGGCTCTAGGACACAATACTCCGGGGTGGGGGCCAAGGCGGGGGGGAAGATAAAGAGTCCTAATAATAGGAACATTCTGTGATATAGAAATGTCAGATCAGGGTAGCACTGCATGAATCAGAGAGAAAGAAGTGGCTTATTACTGAGCAAACTGCTCCTCTTTATAGACAAATAACTATGGCTCAATTATGCACTTAAGCACTGCTTTTAGGCAAATTTGCTTTCTGTAAAGCAAAAGTAATATGGTAGATGTTACTTTCTACTACGTCCCTTCAAACAGTACAGTCTTTGTGCTTGTTAAACTATTATACAGTATGTAATCTCATTAAGCGTACGAGAAAGTGGCAAATTTGCCCTTTAGATTTTATTTTTTTAATTACATGGATTGTAAGTTTTCAAGTTCTAAACCCAAGCTGCTAGTGCTTTTTTTTTTTTTTTTTTTTTTTTTTTTAACAGTGAGTCAAACGTGAGAGGATTATAGGTAATGGTATTACAACATCTGTACAGGGCTGGTGGAAGAGATTTGACTGAATCTCTTAGAATTGTAAGAGGAACATATTTAGCTAGTTTAGGTTACTGTCTGATTTAAATAATGTAAATTTTGTGCAGTTTTGGACCTTTCCTACTACAGCAGCTTGGTGTTTTTTTCTCTATTATTTGAAGTAGTTCTTAAGTCACTGAGATCATCTTTTGCACTTAAATGAAATTTTAAATCATACTTTTGTGACAAGCTTTTTAGTCTTTCTTAATCATCTTTTTATGTGATGCTGTTAGTATGCAGTTATCTTCTGGATTTCTGTGATTGGTGCCTTCAAGCACATCTCAATGGAGTGTTTTCTTTACCCTGCCACATTTATGTTTCTTTCAGCTTACTTAGAGGCAGTTTGGTTGTTAAACAATTTCTTCCCCTGAGGCAAGTTTTCCCCCCTGATTAGACCTATTTATGACATTGTCTCTGAAAGCAAGTTTTTTACGATTCTATAAGGCAGAAATTTATTCTTAACAATTTTCTTCCTTTACAGACTATTTCCATAAAATAAATGTGAGAACCAAGTGCATATAATAGGGATCACACTTTGTTTACAAATAAAATTAGATCATTAAGCCAAGTGGGTAGAGTAACATAAGATGTGACATCTATTGCTTGTTGCCTCAGATATCTTTGATTGAATGAAGAGTTAGTGGCATCTTATAGTGCTAGTACTGGGCATTCGCTAGATGCAGCTCGGTGCTGAGATGTGAGAACCACGTTATACAAAGTGTGCACAACCCACTTCAGCTTGGTGGCTGGTGACAGATATGGGACAAGTGACCAGAGCAAGCGAAGTTTACTCAGTGTTACTCCTTTTGTCTGTTCTCCTGTGGAAAAGGAAATGGGGACCACAGAGGCTGCCACACTTGTTCATTAGAGGTGTTCACTCTGTCCCCTCTGGGGTGTCTTCTTGTCATGCGTTTTGATCTGGGACACTGAGGTTGGACACCTTAAGATGCTGAAACTGTAACTGTTGTCTCACTGTAGCGATAGTTTCTTAGGAACAAATGTAGAGCAGAGATTCACGTTTCCCTCCTCCAAAGACAGGGAGACACTCATTAAAGCCAGCTACGCTGTAATTATTTTTGAACACTAAGTAGTTGTAAGAAAATATCTCAACAACTTTTCAGCTGATACATAACTTCTGAGAGCTTTTCTCATTTTATCCGAATGACAATAATGCCCATAAAACTGCTAACATTTCTCCCAGTTTGTGGAGCTAAATCCCCTTTTCATTATTTCATTCGTTTAAAAACTTGCATAAGTGACAGGCACTAGATGAGAGAGAGAACGAGTGTATGTGTAATAGCAAAGATTAAATCTTCCTAAAAGAGCTCTTGCTGTTACTTCCCCCCCTACAAAAAAAAAAAAAAAAAAAAGAAAACCAGCAAACAAAAAACTCAGACTGTTGTATCAAGGATTGGTGTCTGCTTATACTTGGAAATGTGGTGTGGATGAAAAACTGTTCCAGTCACTCATCGACTATCCCCCTTTCCCTAAGATTTTTCATAATTGCTCAGTGCAGCTCTTACCCCACTCTGCTCATAAGTGAAAGCATCTCTATGGATGTCTCTTCCATTCACAGCAACAGCATGAGGTCTCTGTTTCAGGCCAAGAATCGTAATTTTGTTGTACTCCTGAGTGTCAGCCCCTCGGTAGCCATTTTTAAGTATTTCTGTCTTCAGGTTTCCCTGGAAAAAGCCACACAGAATATTTTAGGACCATGGCAACTCTCCGGAGGTGACTTACTGCGTGCTGTTATTGTTGTGGTTTCATCTTTGTCAATGAACCTATAAAATGTCTTCCAATGTAGACATTAAATCTGAGACTGTAAAGGAAAAACAACAGTCACATCAATTTTCACATAAGAAAGGTTTCATGTATCATTATAAACCTACAAAGTAAGACACAAAATAGCCTTTACAACATCCATTTGGAATCTTCCTGGACATGTTTTTTCTACTTGTAATCAATGCAAATTTGGTTCTTGTACCATTTACAGGGTACAGTGGCATATGCAAAGCCAAAATCCAGATACAGAGATTCAGTGAGTGACCTTAAGGCAGATTTAATTAACATCCACAACTAACTGCTTTAAACCGTTATCATCTTCCACAAACATCAGCTACTAGATATTTTGCCCCTATTTTATGTCCCACATCTCCTGCTAGAAATCTCTGCTATGTCCCAGCCTTAGGGACACTGAAGGAACACTGTATGTCCACCGAGCCTTGTTTGTTGTACTTCTTATTTACTATACATCCCCTATTTAGGGTTGTACCAAGAGGACATACAAAGTCATTAAACAAATTCATTTGGATCACCAGCGACAGTAGTTTCCCGTACAAGCAATGAAGAGGAATCATTGCATTTGTTATGTGATCAAAGTTGTTAAGGAAATAAAGATGAATTACTCTGCTCAGGAAATGATGAATTGCTATGCAATCATGACTTTTTAAAAATATGCCACGGAGAAACCCATGATGGAACCTTTTGCATAAATTAGCTCATCTTATTTCAATGGTGCATGGTAGGAGGGGAGCAGAAGCTAGATCACAGTATTTGTAACTTAGGGCTGTGCTTAGACTGCTTATTTCAGGCATCCACACTAAAAATAAGTGCTAATCCTCAGCACACTGATTTAAACCGCCTAAATGAGGAACATTGGCTATTATGGAGCAAATGGGGAAAGGCCTCTAAAAGCCTCTGGAGAACATGTTAGGGTACTTATATATGGTGTCTTCTCCCCATTGGCAGAGCTCCAACATACAGGGAAGTTCAGTATAGGAGACCACCTCCCTACAGTGGTTTGTTGCTGTCTCAGGTGTGGCTAAGCAGGAGAGCTAGCTCTAGGTGGCCACAGAGACCCAGTAAGCTCAGTGTGATGTTGGACTCAGTGATTACAACTGTATTGAAAAATTGCACACAAGCTCAGAGTCCTCCCCCATGACTCTGCAGTAGACACCATTGTCGCTCTGGACAAGGTCTAGAGCTGAAGGTCTTGGGAAGGCAAGGAGGTGATGGTCCAGAGGCATGAGTGATCCTCTCTTCCCCAGGCATCTAGTGGTTAAAGTAGTCACCCAAGAAGGTCCTGAGTTCTCATCGGAGGGAGGAAACTTATGGATATCACTCAAAGCCCCATAAATGCAAAATAAAAAGAAGTCCTGGATCCAAGGCCAGAAACCAAGACTTCCTCCTGCACTTCTGAGCAGGAGTCGTGATTTGTCTTACTGTGGTCCTATGAACTTCACCTTTTTTGCCCCCACATTTACCCCCTGAAAATTGGACCAGTTTTAGGAGGAACTTGTTATTCAGTTACCTAGAGGCTGGTGTATTCTTTCAGAAGCTCCCATTTCCTTGGGCAAGCCTTCCCGTCACCATCCCTTTAGTGTAGTCTGGACTCAGTTGGTATGGTCTGAGCACATCTTGCCTTGTCTGCCGCCTCTGGGGATGGAGGCAGAGTTTATGCCTCTCCCTGCTCATCCCTGAAGTACAGCAGATCTTATACATCTGGCTCACGTATTTTTCTAGACTGGTAGGCTTAATATACGGAGCACTTTGACTTTGGTCACTTAGCTATTATCAGTGTTGGAGGTGTCAAGTGAATTAAAATACTGACCACAGTGAGACAGTACCTGAGAGCAAGCAGTCTGAATCATTCTCTGGGACTTAAGTGCCTGCATTAGTCTTGAATTGTTCTTTGTATTCTGGGTTGTTTATATGAAAATATAAATGAGAGGGTCTAATTCTGTAGCTGTTACCGGCACAACACCCTGTTCAGAGTAAATGCTATTGTCTCAGACCATATCAATAAGTCTCTTAGGGACCAAAACTTGTGTGTTCTCCTAAAACTAGAAGTGATTAAATTATTCATCCACAATTTTTTAAGAATATAGAAATGTGCAACAAAATACCAAGACCTTCATACATTTCTCATACCTCTACAATTTGCTATTTGAGAGGATTTTTTTTCTTTATAAACACATAATAAAAATCGACATTAGAGATTACTGGAATGCAGATAGGGACTTCAGTCATGGATTTACAGGTAGAAGTCAAATATGAGCAATGAGAAATGGAAGTGCCAGTGAATCAACAATCTAATTTGCACAGATCAAAATTTAATATAAAACTGGATGTTGTTTTTCTCTAGCCTTCCTGCAATACATTACTACACACAGACTACAGAAAAGTGAAGTGATTTTTCTTCCTTTTTGCCATTGAAATATCCTTTTTTTGAAGAAGAAGAAAATTTTATTTCTTAGCAAATCAAAAGAAAATAAATTAAAAACTAAATTTAAAGTCTAGACATGTGGTATTAGTTGCAGAAAAATATCTCACAAATATACAAGACTACATAATAAAACCCATCGGCTTACCCTAGCTTGCTCTTGCTCCTGGAAGATACACACTCTAAGAGCAATGTTACAATAGGAGTTAACACAATTTTATTCCTTTGAATATTTTCTGTAGACTGCTTCAGGGTTTTTTGGAATACACAGCATGAAAACTATGCCACAGTCTACACGCAATATCCTATTTCTTGCCAGACACTGGAATTGTAGATAAAGTATGATCTGTGCAGATTTCTGAAGTAGGTTAGGTTTTTTTATAATGACTCCCAGAACTTACTTTCATATACTTAATGAGCTTCTAGTAGATTTATTTTACGGTATTTTTCTCGATTGAAGCCTAGACTGTTGGATTTTTCTATTGAGCTTTCTCAGGACCTGTCTGTGTAGAAGTGAGCGCTGTGTGAAAGGCACTAGTGCACTGACCCTGGGCTAATCTATTGCTGTGCTGCACGGAGCCTCTGATCAGCACAGTGGGTTGCTGGTAGTGTGCTGAATTGCTCCATGGGGGACCAACTACAGGAGCAATCTCTGTGCTGTCATACAAGGAAATGCAAGCTAAAGAAGTGAGTAATTCTCTGGGCCACAAAATGCAAGCTTCAAGTGATTGAGGTTCAAAAGTTGCTGGGATATCCTGAATAGAGGAACGTAGCCTTCTCCCACCCATGACACTGAAAGTGTTCACAGGAGGAAAACAAGGAGAAGGTCCCTCATCTCCAGAAGCAGCAACTCAGAAAATAAAAATCTGAGCTGAAAAAAATGGATTTTCAGATTCACATCACAGCAGGGACACTAATGATGTGTCACTATGATGCTCAATGAAGCAAACACAAAACTGCAGCATCATAGTTGGGTTATTTTGCAGCTGTCTGTAAATGAAAGCATTAGGTAGCTTACCAGATTTTAAAGGCTGAGCTATACGAAAAAAGCTTTCCAGAGAAGAGTTAGACATCATCACCTTACAATGGCCACACTAAAATACAGCTACCTCTATGTTTGTAAGTACCTTGTGTGCTGCTACTTACTTCGCTGTATGTATATTTAGCCAAGAAGTAGTTCTCATTTTCGATTGTATCTGTCAAAACACAGAACAAGGAGGATTGGCATCAAAACAGGGAGCAAAATCCATAATTGGTTCACATTAATTGTAGGAAGTGGCTAACATCAGACTATGACTTGTGGGTTATTTAATCTCTTCCTCTAGTGTCCTTAGGGTGATCTCAGGGGAACACAACATGAGTGACAGCCCTCTCTAGCAGACCAGATCTTCCCAGTATTACACCTTTCTGGTATTGAAATGCTGACTTCAAGAGCAGTCTGCTTCTCACCTCTGTAACATTCAACTTAGGGTCAGCTCTCCAGCTATTTCTAGCAGGAGTCAGTGCCATTATACTGCTGAAAAGGTGGCCTGAGGGGAGCCCTGTACACAGACACTGCTTCACAGTGGGGAACCAGCCTTACCGATTGAATCACCATCATCCCAGAAGAGAGACCCAGAAGCTTCTCCTTGTTCATCCAGGGCAATAATGAGTCCAAATGGATTCAGACGGCTGTTGACAAGCACGTTGAGAAGTGTCAGCACAAACTGGTGAGCACTGTCCCAAATTATTTAGCAAAAACTTCTGAACACAATTAACTTCAATTTTAAGGTTACAAAAAAGGCCACAACAGAAGAATGACAACCATGCTCACCAAAAGGACTCCTGAAATGATGACGAAAAGTTTACCTTGCCTTGTCACATCGAAGTCTAAAATTCCCTCTTTTTGTGCTCATGTGGACGTTTTCCATTCTTTAGTGGACTTAAGGTACAATAACTGAACAGTCTGGGAGGCAACTGGTCACCAGTGCTGCCTTCCTGTGGTTTGGTTTGGCTGCTGCACAGTGCTGTTCCCTTCCTTCACTGCTCACATTAGCTTCTGAGCGTGGTTCAGATGTAAGGCCAGTATATTACCCGTTGGTGTGGGGAAATCAATTTCCTCATAAGAAATTTGAGCTTTTGCACTTTGCCCATGGCATTGGATAAGTACATCCAAGGAGAAGAATTTTACATTTTCCCCTTTCATATGTTTACGTGGAATGACTGTCAGCAGGTCAGTGTAGCAGTAAGAGGTGCAAAAGCTTTTCCGAGCATAACCACAGAGCCAGGAGCAGGTTTCAGCTGTGCAAACTGTGATGTGGGTCATCTCTGGGGTCAGTTCTCCTAATGCAATTTAGCTAATAGCAGGATAAAAATACTGCTTTTATTGCCTGGGATGGCAGCTGGGAGCTGCAGATAGCTGCTCTTCTGAACTTTCTTATGATTGCTTTTTTGTCTGTCTGTGGGTCTGACCCACACCATGGTTGCTTGGTGATGGACAAAGATGATGTTACCTCTTAGTAGTGGTTGTGGCTGGTGCCTGTTCTGGCAGGATGTAGCCTCCACGGATGAACAGAGGGATCTTGCTCAATGGGGCAGCCACAGTAGCATAGTTCTTTTTCCAGGTACTTGGCAGTTTACGACCCTACCACAAAAGTTAATGCAGTTAAAAACACTCAAATCCAAGCACTATACACTGTGACGGTATACCACTGAAAAAGAGACCAAGGCATACATTTGCATCTCAATTACATCAGTGAAAATGCAAACAGAAAAGCAGATTTCAGAGGTATTATTCTAGTTCCTTTTTTTAAGGTGAAAGAGGAGCTAGCCCCTGCAGTTATGCATATGCATGAGGTAGAAACATCATGAATGAAAGACAGCAAATCATCTTTAAAAATGATATCATTATTCCATGTGCTGTGAAAAATCTCTCATCAGGACACTGAGCAAAAAGCAAAAGAAACTTTTGCTTCCTCTTTTTATGCATATGCAGCCTGTCAGGTTTCAGTTTAAGATAAGTGATTCATAATCATTTGGGAATGTAAACTGTAGATTTTCTTCTCTTCTAAGAACAAGAATTTCCCTTTCAAAAAGTAATTACAGCATTCAGTGGGTGAAATTCATATATGTGAAGACAACTAGCATAAGTTCTCTGCATCATTCCTTTCTGGTTTAATGCCTCAAAAACAGATATAGGCAAGGCAAGTACAGAGTAAATAACAGGAAGGCTTTACTCTTGCCCTCTGTAAATGGAATTCTAACATGGTAAGTACCCAGCCTTACTTTTGGATAAGCACCATGTGTATGAAAGGTATGTGCCAAATGCTGGGAGCTGAGCTTTGCTAATGCTGAGGCCATGCCCTGTAGGCAGGGCAAGGGACACTGGGGCTGCTGTCCCTGGCCCAGACCAGCAAGGGGGACTCAGAGGGAACCACAACAAGGAGATCTGAAGAAAATCATAGAATGGTTTGGATTGGAAGGAACCTTTTCTTGACCCTGCAGTACCATGGCCTTATGAAAAGAGAAAAGGGAAACGGTTGGATGAATAGCCACCTAAGGATACCAGCCAAATGCTGAAAATCACCAACCTTATTTAAAAATAAGTCTGAATTTCCTCTGAGAGCTTCTCTGTCCTGCCCACTCCTCTGCCAGCATCGCTCAGGGTAGTTAACAACAGCCTGATGCTCCTGAGCTCACATTTCCAAAAGCTCTTAGCATCAGCCTAACTACTGTTGAAGCCAATGCTGGTCTTATCCCGCAGATTGCAGCAGAGTGTAGTTAGGTCAAAACTCAGCACATTTGGAAATGCAGTACTGGGGATGATGGTGTTTGAAAGGTCAAAAGTTGTAGTCCCTGAAACTAGAAGAGGCTGGCATTTTCCACAGAGCAGATTGTTCTACATCTCTTGGAAGCATCTTTTGGAGGGGAGCTTCACCCTGCTCTCTAAATATGCTTTCTGTCAAAAGTGATGCATTTGCAAAACTGCATGCACAAAATGGTTTGCAGCATGTTCTCAGGAGTACGACTCAGGTTTCTGTCTCTGTTTCTGTGCAGGGAAGTGTATCAGTACAAGAATTAAAACATGCTATAAGGGAGGGGGAAAGAAAGAAATCTTGACAGTTTCATGAATTTCTAGGCTGCTCCTGAAAATTCAGTTCTCTGTGTCTTAAAGCTTTACAAACTAAAAATAGAAAGTAAAATGCTACTGAAAGCTGTGTAATTTACTCTCCCAGCTAGCCTGGTGTAGACTTTTTGTGCTCTAGTTTTCTTAAACACAGATGCTGAGGTAAAAATACTGCTGAACATTGCTAAAAGTTATTTTGCTGTAATTCTACCATTTTAAATTATGTAAAAGATGTAAGAAACTGAATCTTGAAAATACATACGGTATAGTAGTCAAACCATGATGCTTCGGGGAAGTATACATCCACGGATCTTGCTCCCTGTAATTGTTAAAAAGTGATTAAAGTATTTTCTTTCTGCATTTCTGACATTACATTAGCTTTATTATATTTGCGCATGGAGAGATGTATGCTGAATATTCTAATATCATCAAATCTTCAGTATTATGGCTGAGTTATTGTCACAGCAGTGGGCTATTGCTGGCTAATCTGTAATGCTGAACAGATGAGCCCATCCTATTTGGGGGGTTTTACTGCCATTCTATGGGATGAGTCAATGTTATATGATTATTTCTGTCTAGTACATGGCTCTATGTCTTGCAAATGTAACTGGCCTCGGTGCACTCCTCTAACATCTGAACAATCCCAGTGAGGTGTATGGCAGCCCTTGCAAGGCAGGACTTCACATCTGATGGTGGAGTGGGGGGACACCACTGCTCAGCGCCTCTTGCACTGTTCCTGTTGCAGAAACAGGCAGAAAGGAAGGTCTCGCAAAGAGGATACACAGATATTTGTCTTCTCAGCAACGTCTTCTCAGCAACAATTTAAAGTTGCAGATAAATAATAAATAATGTGCTGCTAATTGCACAATTGCTGTACTTCGTTTTGCAGCATGTGTTGTATCATATTGCTGCAGGGATGAAATCACAGTAAAGGCACTTTGAATTAATAACTCCAGGAAAAGTCAGAATCAAAACATACTTCTTGTTTTGTCACAAGTTGCTTATTCTCGCAAATAGATTCATTTTGATTTTCAACATAGGTGTCTGCCCCTTTGCAGAGCTATGATTTACCCTCAAGGTTTACTCCAGGGAGCAGATGGCAAATGAAAAGTAGAGGTAGAGGAGAAGAGTTAAGGCAAAGTTACCATTTGGCACGTTAGGGACATGTATATAGGAACCGATAAAAGGAGTAAGAAATAATTGACTTATTAAACTATGCAATTCTTTTGTTAGAGCACAAGAATTGCTAAACTGAGAAATTTGTCTTGTTGTGTGGCCTGCCTCCCACACTGGGCAGTGCTGGGTGTTTCAGGCCAAGCATCCTAGCGCTGCAGTAAGGAAGGTTAGGGTAGTTTGTGCTCTCTCTTTAGATCTTACTAGCTGTTTAACAATTAAAGCTAGGCTTAATCTGTAAAGCACCTTGAAAACTTGAAGGAAAAACCCTAGGAAGTCAAGATGCCCCTCTCTATATATTTTCACTGCATTATTATGACCACCCTGGACATTCTGGCCTGCAGAGAAGTGTGTAACCACCATCTGAATCGTGATGAGCCTTGCCTTCATGACTCCCTAAATAACAAGCCGGCACGTAAAGCAGTTCTCTGTTTTAGTTTTGATGGATGTCTCACTTACAGCCTAGGACTCAAAAAGGACAGCAAAAGCTGTCCCTGATGCAAAGGAAAAGCTGTCCCTGACCCATCTTCCCTAGACAAGTGGTGCCATGCTGCTGCAGTTTGACACAGTCCCTGCTGGCCTACAATGCCACAGTGAGGGGCTTACTGCTCCCCTCTGCCCTGTACCCTGCTAGATGGCACGGGCACTGGCTGCCATCTCCCTCCCACTGCGAGACCCAGCAGCGTGTCACTTCCAAAGCTCTGCTTCCTCTATCAGGCCACAGGCACCTCACCTTCCTTTTGTGCTGCAGTCCCCCCAAAAACATTAGGAACACCTAATCTAGACTCCCTATCATTTTATATATCCTTATAACGTTCCCTTTCATCCACTTCTTGCAGGAAGCCACCTGGCTCATCACCCTCTTCTCATGGGAAGGTTTTTCTCACATCTTTCATCATCTTGCTGGTCTGAGATCCTGTGAAATCTCCTTGTTAGTCATCAGCTATTAGAAACCTGGGGGAGTCTGAAGATGAAGGACTGACGAATGAAGTGCCTCAGTGGAGTCAGAATGGTTTTAGATGCAGGAGTAAGAATTTCATTTTAAATTCACAGAGGCACAATGGCTGGTTAAAAAAAGGTGACTGACAGTGGACTTTTTATATTTTTGATCATCAGCAATGTCTAGAAAATGTATCCCATATTCTGGCAGCATGCTGATTGCAAACAGCTCTAGGATATATCACATGCAAATATTTATCTCTGCTCAGATGTACCTTTCTGGTGCTGACAGCAGTCAGTGGTGGGGCAAGGAGAGAAACCCACCTTTGCTTCAGCTGAACAGTGAGAGCCCTGAACCCAGCGCTGTGCCCAGCTCAGCCACAGGAAAATGCTGCTCTTTAAAACCTGTTTACAACTAATATTGTCATTACTGTTTCTGCAATGACTGTGTTCACCTGTGATGCTGGGAAACCACCAGCATAGCCCTTCAGATGCTGCAGTTCCAAAACACTGTGGGCAAGAGGCAATATGGAAACCAGTTTGCTTTAATATCTGCATATTTCTTCCTAGCTCAACAATTATTGCTCTGTGTGTGTCCTTGGAGGGAGCTGTCAGGACAATAACAGGAGCACATGAGAGACAGCATCCAGCCTGTTTACATCCATTCAGTGCTTGGAGTAGCAGGGCGGTGCCATGCCCTCACTTCCATCCTCCCACTTCAAGCACTGGGCAGCTCTGTACAGTTTGTGCTACTCAGAAATGTGTTCTGCAAGCTTTGATGCTGGAGGGAAGAAATGAGAGGATATGAGCAAACATGCCCTGAATGTCATCCAGTGCCCTAAGCACAGTTCATTTCTTTTACTCCAGCATGATGGCATTTTTTTAATTACAGTACTTGCCTCTTCAAGAACGGGAGCAATCATAAAAGCAGGTCCCCAAAGGAAGGCAGTATCTATTCCACGAGTCTGCTCATCGGAGGTAAATCTAGCATTGAAAGTGAGATACGCAATGTTAATTCACATTTTTGTAGAACTTGCAGAATATTTTTATATTACTCACTGTGACAAGAAATTTTCTTCCTCAAGACATCCTTCAACACCAAGTATTTCTCCTGTTTGAGAGAATGCCAAAAGCTGGACAGAGAGTCAGAAATCACAGTGGCACCTACCATTCTGGAGCAGACCAGAACCCTCACAAAATGCTGGAGCTGGTTTCTTTTCAGAATAGCAGCAGTGGGAAAACAACTAACTTCATTTCTGCCCAGTCGGTTGAGATTTCATCAAGGGAGCCAAAGATCAGGATAGAGGCCAAGACCAGCAGAGGGAACACAGAGGAATAACATTGTGCTCTAGGATCTAAAGCATTTGTGAAAATCCTTGGATTTGTCTTCTTGCACCTTTCACAGATTTACATTAGAAATCTTTTGCTGGACAAACACAAAGCAACATTCCGACGTGTTGTGCTTTTTAGCTGCCTTTCCTGAATGGATGAAAACTTATGGAATTCAGTCCATTTTATTAAATGCATTAAAATTGTTCTGGATTCTGATCATGTTGTCCAGAGTGCTTACAGTCCCATTCACCTGGCATCACCTGCCATCTTGAGAAGAGATCTCTATTCCACCATGCATCAGCTAATTAAAATATGGAATAGCACCTGGCAAAGAGGAAAAATCCTCCTCGTCTCAGGAACCTCCGCGCACCTGGCATAAAATCCTTGAGAATTTAAACAGCTTTCAATAATTTTTAAGCCTATCTCTGAGGGGCCTATCTCCTTGTTCCCTATGTAGCTTATAAGAATGTCATGTGGAGTGTGTCCCAAAACCTCCTAAAATCAAGGTACCTTGTCCTTCCTGCTTTCTCCAGCTCCTCTGCCTCCTTTCCTGTCCAGCTGCCCCATTGCCTTGTGATGGCAACTGGGCTGGTTTAACATAATTCGCTTTTGACAAATTCACACTGGCTGTTGCATATTAACGTGTTATTCTTTAAGGACATGCAAATTATTTGTTTAAAAATTTATTTACTGTGTCTGTTTAACTGGCTTTGCAGCTGCCTCTGTCTAAAGACAGGTTTCTGCTGTCCGCTGTCCAGAGCAGAGGGGCCCAGTGTCGGTGCCCAACTCTGACACCCTGCCGGCTCAGGGCATAGGCATACGCAGCCCAGACTTAGAGAAATTACCCCGAATGAGCAAAAACACCCTGGCAAGACATCTATTTGGTGTTTGTATTTCTAAAATATTGCAAGTTTAGGAAGTACATAGAGCTCAGGAAAAAATATTCTTGAAGGTATGCCTCAGGCTCTGCCTGAAAGAAACCTCAATTTATTCAGTTTCTTTTCCTGTCAAAAACAGTAGCTCTTTTGGACAACTTAATCTTGGTCATTATTGTATTTTGACATAATATTTTGTAAAAATTTAAAGTAGAGTGTGGTTTTTGGTGAATTACCTTGTCTTAAAGTTTTTGAAATATAAAACTTTAGTTTTTCTTGTCATCTCTGTATTTTTAATTTTGCTGTAATAAAACTATAATATTGTTTCAATATACTTTGCTGTGGAAGACTTCAGGAGAAAAGACTGGTCAAGAAATTATGACAAAAGAGAAGTCCACCTTATTTGCACTTAGAAACAAGCATCTCACCATCTAAGTTGGCACTACTTTCTCTTGCAATTATAGCAACCATGAGCACAAATTCAGCAAACAAATGAACTTTTCAATTTTGAAAATATAAGCCATTAAGCCATATCTGTGATGTGTAAAAGGTGCTTAATTCCATCTACATGGCTAGATGCTGGCCTCTCATCTGTCTTTGTTTTCCCCAGTTTAGCTATTAAGCAGAACTTTCCCTTCCAGTCATGGATTACCACCTCCAGGTCTTTTTGGACAGCCGAGCTACTGGAATCTCTGTTTCATCTGAGTGAAAGCCTTAGAGGCACCTAAAACACTTGTAGGAATCTACTGAGATGTTCTTGTTTGTTATCTGAAATGAGAACCTAAACATTTGAAATGAAATAAAATGAAAAATGTGAAATGCCTACAAGACATAGCTGTTGCTTGGAGACTCCCTGCCCAGCCAGGGTTGTTTTCACGGTGAGGCTTGTGAACTCATAACAGCTCCACCTGAAAAACTAGTGCAGTTTGCTTATCTCTCCTTTGTATTTGTTACAAGTAAGGGAAAGGTTTGATGTAAAATTTCATCATCCACATATTAAAAATTCTGTTTTAGTTCTCTCTGTAAAATACACATTTTGCCTGTTAGCATCTGGGTCACCTTCTCTCCTTGAGCAGGCCCACTGAACCAATGAATATTAATTAGAAATAGTAAGAAATACTCATTAAGTAACAACAGTAACCAGAATTAGCTAATAATAGTAAGAAATACTTTTAAGCCATTTTAGGATCTAGCTATGGCAACATTAGCAAGTGATGTGCCCACTAGGATGGGACCTGGGTAGTGAAACAGTTTGTGTTGATCTCCTGACACCTACAGTCCCTACAAGCATTTTAAAGGTTTTATTTCCCAGCAATCCCAGTCTGGTATCACCAACTAAATTCCCATGAATGCCTGGAGCACAGCTTTCAGCTCCGTTTCACCCAATGGAAGACTCTGCTGGTGCATCTGAGACTGGTCTACAATTCAAATCAAAGCAAATTTAGAAATTTGCTAATGTAGATGTGGGCCAAGTAGAGTGCAAATATGCTAGGAATGGTCAGAAAGGCAACTTTAACATCACTAAGATAATTCTATATTAGCAGAGATTAGCTAATATTAATGCCAGAATGAACGTGGTCATTTCCAATATTAACACAAATCTCATGAAGCAAAAAGAGAGCTAAAATAAATACTTGAAATAGCATATAGCCCCTTGTAAGACATGAGTACCTCTAAAACTTCTCCTCAATGTTATCCAGTTAAATAAGGTAGCAAAGTAGGACAGGGAAGGATACTGCTTTTAAAATTTATCAATTAGCCATTATGCTGAGTAGGCAAAAGAGGTTTTGTGCATATCCTTTCCATACTCAAATGGTCTGCACTTTAGTGTAATCTCAGTTTAATTTGGAAAAAATGCCTTACCCTTTAACCAAAATGTTTTTAACCTAAAGGGAAAAAGAACATTAAACACTCCAGGTTGTAGCCTGCACCAATGAGACTAAATTGTGTCAGAGCTTTGGGTAATAGCATTTCATATGTATTATTTGCACTCCTTTTGTTCAAGTCTTTGCATAAAGCATTCTGAAGTGGAAAATTTACCAAAAGCAGGTAAAAAGCTAATTCAAAGATGCTGACAGGGAAACTGAACCTTATTGTTATTCCTGCTTCTTCCAAACAGAAAAAAATTGTTGTTCCAAAAATCTGAGGTCACATTTTCTGAGGAGTTTTTCAGTCTGCATTTATTAATCTCAGTTTTGCACCTGCTTCTACACTCAAACATCTCTATCTCTGTTTTCTCTGTGCAATTTGTGAACACAGATGTAGGTTTCATACATAGCATGCAGATGCAAGTGCTAAATTGGAAAGTGCTAATACTATGGATGATTGGAAAACGGAGACCTCTCTGTATGAGGCCTTCTTGGCATTCTGGACCAGAATACAGATTTCATAGATTTAATTCAAATACAGAAAAAACAGGTATGTGATTCCTGTTTTTAAATAAAAAAAAAAAAACAAACCTGCATAATTGCCTAAGGCAAGAAATTTTCAGGATTCTCCTTACTTAGGTATTTTTGCACTGGAAACAAATATAGGCTATATTTTAATGAAAATACATTGCATATATTAAGAGCTTTGTATACATAATTTGATTAGATTTCATTGTAAAACTGTCGTTTCTAAGAGAGAGCATGCAGTAATATTACTGTGACTATTCTCAAGCAAACATCAGCTGGTTTATATATAGAAGCTCAACTTCTTTTGTGAGTAAGATAAAAAAGAGACACTCCAAACTCACTCATGCATCAGTGACCGCACCACTGTGTTTCCGTGAACGTGAGACTCGAAGAACAAAGTGTACAAGTATGGCAGCAGTGAGTATCTGATCCGAAGCGTAGCGCGAGCTATCTTGGCAAACTCTTCTCCGAACACCGCTGGGTCTTGTTCCTGTTAAGGAAAAGCTTTGCTTTGTACTGAGCATTATAACTAGGGAATGCAAAAACAACAGAGAACCTGTGGGCAACCTACGGAGAGCTGTGGCTGACATAATGCTGTGGAAGGGAATGTTTATATAAGAAAAAGCACTGATTTGCAAACGGGAAGATGTATTAAGAACAACATCCATTATCACCAAACTAGTATTTGTATAAAACTGTTTGAAAAATTCCAATGAGTTCAGAGCATTGACTGCCCCACCGCAGTGTATGTGAGCTGTCTGCAACTGCCCCTAACTTTGTGACAGAGGGGAGCTGTGGTTTCATGTCTGTGCTCGGGAACAGATACTGTCTTGATAAATTAGTTTATCCTGGAGATGCACGCCCACTGAGACAGAGAAGGTGAAACACAGGAAGAAGGGAAGACTGATAATCTGCAGAATAAAGGCAAAAGCATAATTATGTTGGCTGAGAACATAAAGGCAAATCTATTTAAAAGTAAGAATAAATTCATGGCCCTGCTGAAGCCAACAGGAGTAACTGAAGTCACAGTGCATGGTGGGGAGAACATTTCATCCATACAAAGAAACTTGATTTCTCCTCCTGTGCCTACCATTTTAGGATGCCCTGACTGAGGGGACACCCATGCACCAGCACTGCCCCTCGCCTCCTCCCTGCCAGTGATGTTCTCCTGGGTGAGAGGGCACGCGTGCTGGGTCCCACCACCCAGAGGGAAGGTTGAAGCAACCTCTCTACACTTGTTGTCTGCTTCTGATCTACTCAAAATCAACCTTGACTCTCCCTGCGATGGGATGTGGAGCACAAAGCCCAGGGCAGTGCTGGTATGGGAGTGGTACATCTCCTTTAATTCCTCCTGTCTGGCCTTCTCCAGTCAGCTAACGAGTCACACGGCTCCATTTCTCCTTCACAAAATTTTCCCATAATGGTTTTCTCATTAAGATTGAAGCATTTATTATGAATTCTGAGGATAATGAAACATAAATGGAACAGAAGTAACAAAGCTTTTTATATTATCTAGTGCTTTTTGGACAAGAAAATTATTAATTAAACCATTTGAAATCCTCAATGGATTAGGCAAAGTGCATATTTAAGATTTCATTTTAACACTAACAGTATTAATTAAACTCAAATATATAAGTTAAATTTCTCCATTATTATGTTTACATCAGAATTGTCACTGATAATATTCTCTGCTGGCTCTGACCTCCAAGCATCCATCTATTATTTCAAAAATTGGACTGTATTTTTACCAGTATTCTGACACTGTACAAATATTGCCTAAGTTCACAAAAAAAGGGTCGGACTTCTTAGGTGATGCTGAGTCACCCAAAATGCTTTGTTCATTTCTTTCAGTGAACACAATGTTTTAAATGGATTTAAGTAATCCAATAAAACCAAATTTAACTTCTCTTACTTCTGTAATTCACTCAACATTGAGTTGCAGCTCCCATCACATAGACCTCTTGCTCTTTTCCTGCTTATTGTGCATATGTGATTAATACCCACTCGCCTGGGTCAGACCCCATTTGCATGCCCAAAGGGCCTAGCAAACATGCACAGATAAGGAGAGGTAAATAGAAAATGTTTATCCATAGCAGCAGCTGACACCTCATAGACATTTGTTCTCCTAGAGAGAAATATCTCAGCATATCTCAGGGACCTACAGGGTAATTCCTGATGATCTTAGTGACAGCACTAGAGCTTATTATTCCTGCATTTGCCCAGTTGCTGAACATCCATCATACTTTCATGCAGACACAGACGTCTTCCTGTGGGTGTAAATATTGCAACATTTTGATGATGCAACTTCAAAGAAAACTGAAGGTTAGCTAATAACCTGAGCTCTAGCATTGCACAGATCAGTTTACAGAAGAAGAAGAAAAAAAAAGACATTTCTTGAACCAGTAGAATCTTTTTATCATGGTTGCAGATAAACACAGTGTACTTAGAAAGGCTGCAAGACCTTCAAACTGTTCATAGTTAGAAGCAATCTGATATTTATTTCTATCCGAGACAAGTGTTGAAAGGACTTTATGATAAGTCAAAGCCAGGGCATGGGTCTGGACTGAGGCTGCTCTTTTTCATCCTTCTCATGGGCTCATTGGCCTTTTTTAGTCTTTGTTGCTTCTTGGCTGATAATGCTGTCGCTATCGCTGGCTCTCCTTGGAGTTCTCACATGTTTGTCTGGAGTTTCTAACAGTAGCAGTTGTCTGAAACTTGCTTGTAAACAGCAAGGATAGTGTACAATGCCCTCTCTACCCTTACAGAAGTACTGAAACAAAAATTGAAGTAAACAAGGGAGTAGGAAGATGTGCTGACACTCACTGGCTCTTAAATAAAACCTGCGCTTCAGTAGGTGAAAGATGGAGGTGATGAATCTTACCAACAGCATGAGAAGACCATTTTTTGTCATTCAAAGTACACAGTACACGTTTCTGCATGGCTTTTGGATGTTAGATACTATGCATTTTTCAGCGTTTCTATGTCATCTTTACAGATGGGACAAATCTACACTTCACCATGTAATTCCTGCTCTCAGAGCAGCACTGCTTTTCACCTGCCACTACAGTTTACCCAAGAATGGCAGGTTAATTTCTGTGAAAGTAATATACATCACCGTCGACGTTACTGTAATCTTAGACTACAGCTTTGTGTAACTTCATTTAATTACCTTATTTCCCTCTTCATTGTGGTTTCTGGCAAATGGATAGAAAGAGCCAAGCTGCATCCAGCGCAAGCAGAGTTCATAGGTAGTGTTATAGCTAAACCCACAGATATCAGCACCAACCTACAGAAAAAACAAAATCACTGCATAAGTGTTTGTGATTGTGATTGGGGCCCAAAAATGAGAAACCACAGAAGCTTATTAATAAAAAGAATTTTCAGAAAGGGATACCTATTTCTGATGACTTTATAAGAATGCTCCACAATGGGGCTGAGACTGTACTGGCTTCTCGAGCACTAATATCACTGTGGAAGATCTGACCATATCTCTGTAATTCTACAAATTCTCCAGACTAGCTTGCAAAACCAGAAATATACAGAGGGACCTCAGTAATAGAATACATAACATAAAGAGATTGGGTTTGGATGGCATGCAGTGATTTAATCTGAATCTAGCAGGGCTATTTTTGTTTCTCTTCAGCCAGCCAAGATTGATGACATTTAGCTTTTTTTTAATCTGCAGTTCCTTATACTGTGGAGGCTGTTACTGCTGGCCATCTCAAGCAGCTTACTTCAGAAAAACATTTGAGTTAATTTAAAGTGATATTATATATGAGCTAGCAACTGCCTGAAGGACACCAGACTTACGTAGGGGATGCCAAAGAGGTTGAATTCCAGGATTCCAATGATTGACTGGTGCATGTCCTTCCACTGAGATAAGTTGTCACCCAGCCAGTGACCCCCGTGCTTCCCACTGCCAACGAATGTAGACCGACTCAAGACGAACGCTCGCTTTCCAGTTGCCTGCTGGACAGCACTGTGAAGAAAAGCAACAAGATCATTAATAATAAGAAAGGTAACCAAAAGCATCATATGATCAACCTGAGCTTTCAGGCACAATTTTGCCTGAAGGGATGTAATTCATGAACCAATTATTATTGTGGTTCTGAGTCACATGAAAATGTGGCTGCAAAACTATCAATAATGGAAAATTTTACTCAGTGGTCAAAACAAAAAACTAAAATCTATCTGATCCACAAAACAGTTTGTTTCAGGTATTTTTAGTCTCCCTAAAAAAAATAATTTGTGTCCCAAACTGAAAATTAAACATCATTTCCTTTCTGTATTAGTACATTTAATTTAGTGTCCTACAAGTTCCTAAAAACCAGTATAGTATGTTTTTCAATATAGGATTTATTTAGAAATCTGTTTTGGCAAATAAAGCTCTAATATCCTGGAATTAAAAATAAAAATCAAAACAATCTCTGAACATCTTAAAAAAATAAATAATCAATATAGAAAGCAAAAATGTAATCATTCAAAATGTCACCCCATCCTTGTAGTATTTCACCTGGTTTCCTGTCATTGTTTGATATATGAGGTTTCATTACAGAATTAGTGGTGTAGTGAATTTTTCCTTGACTTTTGAAAATAATTTTGCTGCATCACCTGAAAATCAATGAAGTGTAGTACGCCTTATTAACAAATCTATTCCAAAATTTCTCAACATAGGGTTATCTCTGTGCTAAATTACATATTGCAATATGATATATTTCAGGAACTCAAATTCAACTCTTCTTTAATATGATTTGGGTAACACAACTTAGATTATCCGGGAAATCCTAGCATGAAATATTAATCATGTTGTTCTCCATCCACCTCCTTCTCCCTTTCTTTAATGAGATTTGATCAAGAGTTCTTTCATTTGTAATGGCCAATATTCAGCACTGGTTCTGTAATAGCACAGAGCCTTTAAAATGCTTCAACATTTGTTTCCGAACCAAAAAGCCCACCAGCTTTCATGCAAGCCTAAACATTTTACCTTATGGGCACTTGCGGCAAGAGGTTCAATTCCTGAACCATTCAGGACCTGCTGGTTCTCGGTTGTGGGTGCACTGCTGGGCCAAATAACTGCACAAGACCCCATGCGCTTTGTATAAATGGAATTTTGGAGCCATTTCATGGATGTCCTGCCTATGAGTCCTCTCCTCTGGCTGTGCAGCACAAGTCTTTGGCTCCATTTGCAAATGCAGGTGCTGAACAGAACAACATCATATCAACTAGGACCCAGAGCTGCATAAACAATTTGCAACAAATAATTTATTGAATAAATTTCAGTCTATTGTGAATCAGTGCTGAACAGGTCCTAATGCTGTCAAACGTACTTGTTGATTTAAATTATTTACAGACTATCATGTGCAAATAACTCTTGACATTAAGCTATGCATAAGCTGATTGCTGCTAGTTCACTCTATCCAAATTCAAGCCATTTGACTGCATACATGGGTCAGATGACACATTTCCTAGTCTCTGGCTGAATTAGAATAATTCTTAAAATTGTTTTTTGTATGATTATGAACTTGTCATTCATTTTCAGCCAATATCCTGCAGTTGATGCTGGTTTCCTAAATATTCCTGTCAGTAATTTAATTTACTATATTATTTGTGAAGAGTGAATGCAGAAAGCCTTGAAAAGAAATGTGCTTGAGAAACCCAAATGAATATGTACAAAAAATTATTCACCAAAGTTTCCCAGCTTTGCAGCGATCCAGCCTCTGCTTGTGCTTTTGCTGGTGTTCTCCAGCCTTGAAGGACTCTCTACATTTGGCTCAGAAAAACGTGTGTTTCTTTCGGAAAGAGCCCTGGAGGCAAGTGCTTCAGGAACAGGGAAGGCTCACAGCCTTGGGGCAGCTGCAAGGAGCTGTGCAGCAATAACCATCCCAACAGCGCTGGTCCAGGTCAGCATGGCTGGGACAGCGTGCGTGCTGAAGGGACTGGGGCAGATGTGCCAGCAGGTGTATCTTTTCCTGCTAAATTCACAGGGTTTGTCTCGGGCAATTGGCTTTGCTGGTATAGAGCTAAATAAATACATATATAGCTAAATAAATAAATATATAGAACTAAATAAATCAGGAAGACAGGCAAATCCAAAGTCCCTATTCAAACAGAGTTACCAAGACAGTGTATGGCTATGTGGAACCCAGTGTGCAGAGGACAAATTACCATGGAGAGACCAGTGATGGGAGGATCTCTGCTGGGATTGGGGCATAGGGGCCCCAAAACCATACTAAGTCCTGTGTGTCCTAGATGGACAGGGTGGCCAACGAGGTCCAGGGTTCAAGGGCTTTCTGCTTCTTCTCTCATAAGCTGGGCTGCTCTTCAGCCAGGCCCACAAGAGCTGGCAACTGCTTCTGGCTGTTACCAAGTGTTTCCCTTCGCCCAGGATCGGTGTATAAAATACAAGTGCATCACCACCTTAAGTACGCTCACTTAGCCATGTCCTCTGGATGCTGTCACAGTACGACTGCTGAAAATGAGTGCTAAATACTGAGACAAGCCAGGACAAGGACCCCTGCTTTGGCACTTACATTGCGGTATTAAACTAATCCATGTTTTAGCTCAATCTCTGCTGGAAAAGGCATGTTTTGCCCATTTGATTTAACCCAATAGCTAGCTTTCAACTGTTACTCCAGCTTCACAGCAATAGCCTGCCTGCATAAGCTAGTTTTGAGTGCTTCTCAGCTGCAAAATAACAGTTTTACAGTAGCCGACAGCAGCTGTGCTGCAATGCAGCTCTGCCCTCCTGGACCAACCGAGCCCCAAGGCAAAATGTAAAACGCTGCCTGCCAGGAACCAGAGGCAGCTCCAGAAGCAGCCAGGGGAGCTGCAATGTTTGGATCCTTCACCAACAGTGGTAGAAACTTCTCTGCTTGGGCCACGGTAAGGAAGAGATGGAAAAATTACCCTGGCATCACATAAGGCTGCTTCTGCAGTAGCTGCATGTGAGCGGCTCTACTGGAGGACAGGAACATCTCGCTCTAGTTATACAAAAGCAGCAGCTGTAGAGTCAGGCCCCACGAGTAGATCCTAATTTTAGCTAGGAAAGACTGGAAAAGATTCTGTTTCTTCTTCTAAGATTCTCTTTTCTTGAAACTTCTTACTAAATGACAAACAGTAAAACCAAGCATGGGGCTGTTTCTTGTTAGATACCATTACAGATTTCCCAGGTAACATCAGCAGCTTTTAAAGCATGTTTCAATTACCTGAAATCTGCTTAGAAGTACTTAGAAAACTTACTGGAAGGTTGGTGCTGTCTGTGCCCAGCCAAAGAGAGAGTGGGTGTTATAGTGCTCTCCCAGGTAGGTCTTGGAGTCAGGACACAATGTCTTTTCTGACAGGGAATGACCAGAAATGCCTGAGAATGATACAAGACAGGTCCTCAGGAGGGTGAGAGGTCTGGGTAAACAGTGATAATTAATTTCAAGCTTTATGTCCAGTAATTCAAAACATCTGTACAGATATAATGTATTCTAATACATGATAGCTAATATCCATAGTAACTCATAGCCAGAAAGAAAATTTCTGCATTGCTGAATTGAGAATATACTGACATATTCTTTTAAATAGTGACAAATTTTATTTAACATCAAAGATGGTGGGAAAAAAAAAAAAAAAAGGAGAAATTCTGATGCCCAGGGAACTCACACAGTTGTGCGAAATCACAAGACCTCAGCCTGCATACCATTCAGCTGCAGGTGTAGGTAGGCAGCATGATTCTGCCCTATCATGGCAAAATTCATGCCTCAGCTCAAGGCTGGCCCTTCTCTTCCCCTGAGGCATCTAAGACTAAAAGACAGCAGGACTAAAGGCACGGCCACAAGCAGCATTGGAAGCAATGAGTGGGGAGTGTCAGAGGTGTGCAGAGGAGGAAAAGGCAGGAGTCCACAGGGCGTCATCTACTGTGGCCGGACACACTGCATGGGAGAGAGCAAGGACAGATGTATTTACATGTGAATGGATTATCCAGTAACTCTTCCACCAGCAGTTTACAAGCAGAGGAGCCAGAAGTAGCTTTTTGCCTTCAATAATAATCAGGAGTATCCCTGATGTCTCTCACACGACACCAATTTAGCTGAGCCAAGGGCACATATGAGGTACATATTGGCTGCACAGGTGCTGCCTGGTCTTTGATCCCCCATTAAGGAGGTGGTAGCAAAGCCCATTAGGTGTGGAAAATGTGATTCTCATCCTCTGCAAGTAACCTCCACAAAAATGCCATGTGAAGTTAAGCAAGAATTGGGCAGGTCAGCTGTTTGGTTTATACAATGTATTTATTTTTACAGGAGTTGAAAATGTTATAAAATCCTCTCACAAAAAGAAAGAAGGTGGATTCTCAAATATTCTTATTTTGCATGCTGAATTAGGTGCACGCCCTGTTGTAAATATTTCTCTGGGAACAAGCGATCTCGCTGCCTAATTGCACTTTAGTGTATGTTTGCAGTTCATCACTACAAAGTGCATTTCTCTGTACCTGAAGTCCCATTAGCCTCTCTGCTCTGTTCTGCCATCACAGCTGGAATCCCTGTGTTTGGATCTTTAGACACAAAGACTCCAGAGTGGCTGATCTGCATGAGAAATAACTTAATTTATGGCAATTTCCAAATACCTTTGACTGATGTGGCTTTGAAGAAGATACTAAGGTTCTGGGGAAAGTCACACTTCTTGTCCCGGTGGCACTTAATTATTAGCCCCATAAAATTAAGGTGGAATATGAAAGAAAATGCTGCTATATGAGTCATATTTTCATGCTTCATTCTGATTCTGAATATTTCATATTCTGCCTCAGTAATACTGATTATTTTACAATTGGATATTAATCATCAGTATAAAGTGTTTTATAGAAAACTGATTTGAAGGACATCTGTTTTCAGAAGTTCAAAACACAGTTATGTGTAATCATGGTTATGGTCCAACATTACACCTACACCAATCAAGGACTTGGACAGCCAAGGGCATGTATGGTGTTGGCATAAAGTGGAATAGAAAAGAAAGCCCTTAAACACTGTTTGAAAACCGGTTGGAAAAAATGCCTTAGGCTCCTGTCTGCAGAAGGGAGACCAACACTGCCAGTCGCAAGCAGAAGTAGGTGCATCCTTGCACAAGAAGGAGCAAGTCAGAGAGAGAAACTGGGCTCAAAACACACCTGTCTTCAGCATTCCTCATCCTTACCTGTCTTGTAGGTATCTAGGTCTCTGAGTCCTCTATAATGACCCAGACTTCAGTGCTAGTTGTGGCAAAGCTCAGCTTCATGGCTCAGAAACCTCTTTATGGGTCCATCCCTCAGTCTTTTATTTGTGAGGGTAGAGGGAGCTCTGCTGTTTTGGCCATCTTCCCCAAAGTCTCACACCTTTTTTGCATCTCTGAACGCTGACAAAAATGGAGGTAACTTAAGGCAAAGGTGGAAATGTCTCATCAGTTTGTGGGCTTTGGTCAATGACAAGACCCACAGGGCCAGTACACAACAGTTACAATCAGCAGTTTCCCCGCAAAGAGAGCAAACACCAAAATAATAATTAAAAGCTCTGCTTTTGGTTTCAATAATTTACAATTTTTATAGTATTTTGTTTTCTTTTTTTATGTTTATGTTTCTCTTGTATTCAGTGTGAAAAGAAATGAAGAATTCACAGGACAGTATAACAGCCTGAGGGGAAAAAGGGGACATTTCCAATACTTTACTGTCAACAACTCATTTATGTATCAACTTCCTGATGCATATTAGCATTGTTCGGGCAGCAGGGTTTTCCTGGGGAAATGTTGGCTGGATTAATTGCCAAGCCCACTGGCACTAATTGTAAGTACTCATGGCTTCCTGGGGGAGAATGAGCATGTCATTAACTTGGCTGCTAGAAGAGGTGTTCCCATTCCTATCAGTCTCCCATAGGCTTGGGCACTTTTAAACCTATTTTTAGCCCCTTTCTAGTAAGACAATGAAAATTTCTTTCCTAAGAGAAAGAAAAGACATTGAATTAAAGCATCAGGGAGATGCCATCTTCCTTGTCATGGTTTTCGGAAAAACCAGAGACCGCCCATCCCTGGGACTAGCAGTGGTGATGGTAAGAGTTACTCCTTCCATAAATCTGTAGATGAGTGACAGTATGTAGGTGTCTTGCCCTTTCTCTGATGCAGACCAGCTGCTCAGAGAATGGTAGAAAAGGTAATTTTTCTAGTCCTGTTATAAGGAAGCCCCACTGACAGAGGAAAGTGGCTTGTGTAAGTGGCTTGTGTTTGATACTCCACCAAAGCTGAGCCAATGGAGTCTTGAACAAACATGTAACTGAAGAGGACAGGCAGGGAAAGACGGGAAATGAGAGGATGGATTTTTTCTAAGAAATAACCTATCCAGGATTAAAAAAAAAAAAAAAAAAAAAAAAAAAAAAGGATTGTCAAGGAATCTTTACTTACTAGGAACGTAAGGAGGGTTATTGATATCATTAACAGCACATCCAGGATACTGGCCTCTTAAGAAATTGGACGGTTCGTTCATATCCTTTCATAAAGAGTTTGAGACACATGTCAAAAGCCTCATTTTCTTTTTTTAAAAGAAGGGAGGGCAAATATAATGTGACATACAATCCAGATTCCATCATAGTCAAGGACATCCTTAAACTCCAGACACATCTGGGTCCACCATTCAACTGTCCTGGGGTTGGTGAAGTCAGGAAACACCGAGTCTCCCGGGGCCAAAGCCTAGAGTTCACAGATATAACAACTGGTTATCTTCTCATGTCTGTTACACATCTGCTTTATCACTTTGAAGCAGCACTAGAGAAAATACATGAGAGAATTTAATAAACCAACCTTTCCAACAGCAGGAGTTACGCCATCAGAGTTGTTCACCCAGACTCCCATTTCCTCTCCGAGATCGTAAGGTCTGTAAGTGCCTGGTTCTTCATCCTTAGTTACAAAAGGGTCCTGAAAACAGTGATTACACTTCCATTATCGAAATCCCAGGTAACAATTACTTTTCTATTTGTGTATTTTAGAAAAATCTGTATGATGTTCTTAAGGCAGATTGCAATAATATTGGAAGAAAACAGCATTAAAATTTAATAAGAGTTGAGAGCACATAATTTAGGAAAAGTCATTAGAGGTGTGTCATGAGCATTTCTTGTATAAGGCAAAAGTGATGTGAAATTATTAAATACCCTTGTGGGGCTTTTTTTGGATGAGACATGTTCAAATGATTTCTGAGTGGCACTAGATTTTACTTCCCCCCAGCCGAGGTCTCTGCTTGGTAGAGTGGGGTGCCACGCTGGGCATTCCCACCCTTGGACACCTCAAGGTTTCCTCCACGGCAGTCCTCATTCCAGCTGCCTCAGCATCAGCAGCTCAATGCAGGAATAACTAAAACTTCTCAAGGGGCTTGACATTGGGACACATCCAACCTCAAAAGGACCTCATTAACCCTCCCTTGGGATCCAATGTCACACAAGAGCGGTTTGTGCCAGTCTGGTGCAGAGTAACCCAACTCATGCATGCCTGTGGGGCCATATCTCTCTGTTCTCCCCGGGCATGAAGACCACAGCATTTTACACCTCATAGCTCATCCTTGCTGCCCCTTTCACTGCTTGGAGTAGTCACCACCTCTCATTGCTGCCAGTGGCATTGACACCACCGGCTTCTCTGCCTCAGGATGGCCATCAGTAACCACCAAGCTCATCAAAATGGAGCCTAATTTGCTCCTGGGGAAGATCATGGCCCACCATGCCAGTAAGTAATAAAGTTAGAAATACTTTGAGATGCCAGTGACAGGAGAGATACTATTCAACTCTTCTCAGCAGTCGACTGGGACTAAAAGGAGATAAGCACACTTTGCAATATGTCCCTAACTGAGAGCAGCTATCTGCTCTGTGTTATTTAGAACAGAGGAAGATTGCAGCCATTTTAGAAGAAGAGAATTCTTTACTTTTTTCTTAGAAAATGTTATTCCCTCAGGTTCTGCTTAAGGCAAAAAACTTTAAGTTATGAAACACAATGGAGAAAAACACCACTGAAACAATTCTTCCATTCACTTACAGCTTATGCAATAATTTAAGTGAACTTTAATTAAAATATGATGGAAGTCTAACTAATAAACTTCTTAAGACCAAAAAAAAAAAAATCTGTTCCCAAATGGTAAATTTCTTTGAAAACATGTTTTAAATATCATTTTAATACCTAAATTAATTGCCTGATTTACTTGTAAGCCCTCTGATAGCTATAGTCCTGGTGAGGAAAGTCCTGGTGAGTTCCATGCCTCAGAAACAAAAGCCCCTGCTAAATCGCTACCTTAAGTGCAAAATTCTTTTCAACTTTAACCATCTTGCTTCAGCATCAGCTTCATAAAGAGTATAAGTGTCCATTATATTTTTAACTTCTTTAACAGTTTGGCTTTGGAAAAGAGAAAACTGTCCATCTGCAATAATTATCTTATAATTGTGGAGAAGATGCCTCTCAAGGGACGTGAAGGCTGGAAGAAGTCAGCTTAATTAGCTACTCCTAATCCAAACTTCTGCTTTCCTTCAGCTGAAAGGTTATTCCAGTGAATAAATCTAATATATTATGCAGGTTTATTATCGTCCTAAAGAGAACAATACTCTACCGTGCATTCACGGGTTGTTTGTGGGAGAGGAAGTTCATGTCTGTTAAATCTTTCCTAACTCATCTTTTTATCAACTCTTGGAGAGGAGGTGCTGGGCATCCTTAACTCCAACAGACTGCCCTGAGACCTGGGGGTACCCAGCACTTATCCAGACTGATGCACTTCCACCTATAGCCCAAACATAGATTTTGACACACATCTGTAAAAACTAATCTCTGGAAATTTTAGCCTCTACAGCTCATAGAGCTGGACTTTAAAATGTTAAAGCTATCAAGCATTATTTGGAATCATGAATGTGTTGCTAATGACTTTAAAGTAATTTGTCACTCATGTCATTCCTGGCTGTTTCTATTTTTAGTGTGAGTTAATGGAAGGTATGCAAGGTCTTTCATTAAAGCTCCTCTTCGGTAATAATGTTTATCATTTTACATTGTAGTCATTGTTAGTTTTAGAACTTTATTTCTAAAGAATATATTTGTTCTGCCTCAGCTGAAGCATGCACATTATTCAGTGCAATAATGATGGCCAAGTACTGACAGTCTTAGACAAAATTTCCCTTAAATGGAGGTGTCCTCCGAAAGAGATCAGGAGAGAGAACTGCTGAAGGACTGCCTTTAGAGACTCCAGTAATGGGGCCATGCTACTACCAAGGTGACCATAGGCACAGATGCAAGCGTGGAGACCGGGCTTCCTGATGGTGAGGCACCAGCCACCCCAGTGGTGATGGTACAACCGAGTTCAGGGCCCCATCTTCAGGCAGGTTACCGGTGTTAATACTGCTGATTCTCAGGATCTGCACTTTGCTTGTGACCATAGTGGCCTCAGATGAGGAGTACTGAACTCATCTCCCCCAAATCCATTTACTAGAGGTTTTACATGACAGTAAGAGACTGCAGTCAGAGCCCATTTCCTGAAATCATCATGAGGAATCTTCTACACTTGGGCAACTCACTCATTCTCACTCATTAGTGTTGCTACCCAAAGGGAATCTAAATAGAAAATTGTTCTCTCGGTATCAAATTGGATTACACTTGCCTTGATTGCAGTTAGCATGGCTTTGCTGTCACTTGGGAATGAAACCCTCCATTCTGTTCCAGCTCCTGACTCAACTTACGGGAATGCTTTACATCACTAAAGAACACTAACAGTCAGAGTTTGACAGAAGTATCAGCAATAAAGTGAAAATAGAAAACTTCATTATCAGTGACTATATGTCACATTAGCCTTTAAAAAATGAAGAACAAACTGGATCAGCTTTTGCTCTTTTTCACAAGCTTATCCGAAGAACTAGAGCCGAAGATAGTCCTTAGTTACAGGTTAGTGGAAGGAGGAAAGAAGGGCTTCCTATCTGGATTCCCATTACCTCACTGCATGAATTAAGAATTGTTGTTATACTCCTTGCATCTGCCTAAAAGCTGAATTAAAATTTATATAGCGATAGCTCCTTGTGCTGCTCTAATATGCGCCATCTGAGAAACTGAAAGAGCTTTTAAAATGTAGTTGAAGTTAAACTCACAAGTAAGAAGATAACACAGCTCACCCTCTAAACCATGACTGCTTGCCCGTAGCTTCTTACCCAGCAGCAAGCGCAAGATGACTGGAGGCATCCTAACTTTGGTGAAAAAGAAGTGACTACCATGTATTTACTGAAGGGCAAGTGTGTGCATGAGAAGAGCTACCCCAAACTCACAGTATTTGTTGATATATTCATGTCTTGCAAGCTTTTTTGAGATAAACCAACAAATAGGCAGGTGGTATTTAATGTTACAGCTCTAAGATATTAGACAATTTTTAGAGCAGTATTGAGGATACAGGGAGCCTAAACTGCCTAATAGTTGGAAAGAGTCCTCAGTCCTGACAGCACATGCGCTCATCTACCACTTGGTTAGTTATTTACAGTGACGTATACAGTTAATTTTGGACGATCATTGTAGTGAAGTTGCTCTCCATCACAGTGGCTTAGTAATCTGTTACTGTTTAAACTTTGTACCTTGGACCTCCACTGATGGAAACTTTTTTCTGCGGCACCCTGGAGCTTCTCGTGATTTACAGCTACAGAAGAACTATGTAATTGATCACTTGGGTTGTGGGGTTTTGTTAAAGATTCCTAGCAGCAAATGCAATTATACTGCAACAAAGTGAAGATTAGGCCCATAATAAATACAGAGAAGGTATTTTTAATGAAACTACAAAAAAACCCTCCAGCAGGCTGAAGAAAAGCAAACCTCATAAATGTATTTTTAAAAGAAAACTGAAATGGGTATCTGTGGTGCTAACTAGTCCATCCATAGCTGTATGCTAAACTTTAGAAAAATTGTGGAGGAAAAAATAAGGACAGGGATGCACTTCTGACTTAATCTATCTGTTTGAAAAGATAATGTGATTTTTAGATGAGGAAACTGCAGTAGCTCTCAGTTATCTTGACTGCGGTGAGCATCTGATACACCACCACAAGTGAAAGAGGAATTGTCCCACAATTTTGGACTCTGCTATTCAGTCTCTCTTCCCACAAACCTTTCACAGGACCCCCATGGCAAGATGAGGAATGCGGCCCTTATTTTAAAAGGACTGGATCAACTTAGGGCCCAAACATTGGTGGCCTGTCCATTCTTGATTCAGCTGGATTAATTTGTCTCCTTACAAGTATGAGCCACCGATATAATGTAGGTAAATGTGATGCAGAGCTTTGTCATATGAGACATTTTTAGCAGAATTAAGTATTTCTGGCATTCTCCAAACACTGTGGGGGCATCGGCTAGAGCACTGTGAAATCCAGTTTTCTACTACACAGGCAAATGCATTCAAAATGGGGCACGTGTGAGGGAGGGCTACTATAATGAGACCTGAAGACCTCACCTAATAAGAAGAGAATAAAATACTTCAGTGTGTTTAGCCTAGCAGAAAAATCTGAGGGAGAATATGCTTGTTTGAATAAGTATAACAGGAAAGAAAGCATCAGGACCAGAGACTGGTAATTTTTGCTAAATAAGAATAGCAACACCCAAATGAAAGGTGTTAGCTGACCCTTCAGGCTGGAAAATAGATGAATGCAGTTATAGCAAAAAGTCCTGAGAGAAACTCTGTGGGGCTGTCTCCACTTCATTCCCCTGTGGGTCAGCTCAGCCTGATCCATCCCTGATGCATCTGTTGGACTTGTTTGCAGCACCCACTTGGGGAGGTACCCCTGGCCCCGGGCAGCCGGTTCCCTGCTTGGCTCGCCTTGCAGACAGGCAGCTTTATCCTAATGTCTATGTTAAACCTCTTCTGCTGCAATTTAAAGCACTTTTCTTCTTATCCTGTCCTTCGTGGTTATGAAGAACAAATTACACCTCTCTTCTCTGTGGCGATGTTTCACACCCGCGTGCGCTGCTCCAGGTCTCAGCAGTCCCGAGCCTTCCCACCCCAATCCTTCTCAGGCGGTGTGTGACTGCCCCAGCCTGTGCTGGGCTAGGTCTCATGCATCTATCAAAGACTTTAATTGCTGGCCTCCAATTTCCTTGCCACCACTGGCACTCAGCTACTGTGAGAAGAAGTAATTTCAGTGCAAGGACAAGTATGAGAACTTGCTGGAGAAAAGCAGCAGTCTCTGTTGGAAAAACTGATGGGGGAAGATGGATATCTTCAGTTTTCACTTCTGTCCAAATTCATTCATTGGATCATACATCAGTTTTGGTTACAGGTTCAACATATGTTTTCCACCAATTTTCATGCAAACAAAATTCTCTTGTATTAATTTAGGTTAACAGTAAGTATAAGGAAACATTGACTGTAGCCACTAGCTCTCCAGAATGACTATGAGTAGATTTTTTCCACTATTCTACTATTTTTGTGTGTGTATTAAACTCACTTGTTCTTTTTCAGGAAAAGAATTACATTAAAATAATCTTATCGAAACTCAGCCCTAAACAGAGGCAAAATTTCTCATAACTGGGTGGGAAAAAGTGAAAGAAAAATAATGTTATGGTACAGAGATGGTGCTGGTACACAGATATCTGATAAATGCAACACATTTAAATATGAAATCTGTGATAAATTGTTCTTCAGCTCTTCTCAACAAATGACAAAAATGGAAAATCTGCTATAATAGCATGCATGCATTAGCACCTAGATACTGCTATGAACACTATACTGCAAATAGTTCTTATAAATGGGGAAATAATTAGCAACACCGTTAATTTACCAGAATCACGACATTGTGCATTCCTTCCCTCTTCAGCTGTTGAAGGTACTCTGGCAGATCTGCATAATTCACTTTATCATAAGTAAAGTCCAGGCGACGTTCCATGTAGTCGATGTCAAGGTGCTGGACATCCTAAACATTTTTTAAGTAAACAATACATGAGTACTGCATCCAGCTCTGGAGTCCTCAGCACCAGAGAGACATGGACCTGTTGGAGCAGCTGCAGAGGAGGGCCACAAGAATGACCAGAGGGATGGAACACCTCTCCTGTGAATAAAGGCTGCTGTTTAACAATACTTAAAGGGGGTTTATAAGAATGATGGGGACAAACTTTTTAGCAGGGCCTGTTGCGATAGGACAAGGGGTAATGGTTTTAAACTAAAGGAGGGTAGATTCAGACTAGATATAAGGAAGACATTTTTTACACTGATGGCAGTGAAACACTGGAACGGGCTACCCAGAGAGGTGGCAGGTGCCCCATTCCTGGAAACATTCAAGGCCATGTTGGACGGGGCTCTGAGCAACCTGATGTAGTTGAAGATGTCCCTGCTCATGACAGGGGGGTTGGATTAGATGACCTTTAAAGGTTCCTTCCAGTGCAAACTATTCTATGATTCTATGATTGAAGTATTTGATACAGAAAATCAGAACATATGCAACTGCATTTCAACGTAACTAATGTACAAAATGAAACCTCAGAGATCAGCTGTAAGTATTGTAAATAATTGTCAGGCCAAATTCAGCTCCTATAAACTTTCATGGTAGCAATGGACAAAATGGAAATGAAGGAGTCCTAGTTTAGCAGCTGTTTGGCAGTTATATGCATTAGAAGTACCATAATTTATCTTTAAAATGCTAACACCTCATGCTGCATAACAGTAAATCCACAGCAGAATTGCCTGCTATGCAGCCAAGCGCAGCACTTAAACCTCATATTCAAAGCCTGCTTTAAATATTCTTTTAAGCATTATAAAGATATTACATGCAAAACCACTACATAAGATTATCAGCATCCTTTTATTCTGTAATTCGCTTTGTAGAATAATCAGTCTTCCTCTATTATGATTTTATTCATCTCACTTTGGATTGAAAAATTCATACTTACGTATGGGATGTCATAGTAGTGCATGCGATTGACGGTTTTCTTTAAAACATCAATGCTGCCATAACCCCATCTGGAGAGATGAAATCCCAGAGACCAGTAGGCAGGCATGTGTGGGCGTCCAATGGCCTACAGCAGGCATGAGGAATACAGAAATGCAAAGGGTGAGATGAAGATTTTGAAGAGAAAAGTTATTCTGAAACACCAAAAAGTTCAGGGCATGGGTATCACGCTCTCATGAAATACCCTTTCCTGTCTCAGAACAGCTCGCTGTACAGTATGCTTGGCTTCAAAAAAGCACTTCTCCTTATGGACCCTTGTCCTGAGCAGAGGCTGAGTGACACCCACACTGAGCATCACTTGTAAGAATATCCCAGTGGAAGACAAGACACGGTGTATAAAACGCAGGCTAACATGACATAAGGGTCTCTCTGAGGTCTCAGCCTCTGCACAGCAGCACGTGCCTTCCCTTCCGCAGCGCACACTAGTGGAAACCTCGCACCGCCTGACTCATGCCAACATTACAAACCCTTTGGTCAACAGCAGGCAAATCTCTGATGTTAATTTCTCTTGCCACAGCCAGCTGAACCAACTCATCGAGAGTCTGACGTTTATTTGAGCTTTCTGAAGTTTTAATTGTATTTACACACCACCCTGATGAAATTCAGCTACTTGTGACTGACTGCTTTTCCTGGCCCACGGTGTTGGGTTGCCAGGCATTGACAAACCTCTTCAAGGTCAGAGTTACTGTTTGGTCCTGAAATTTTCAGCTGAAAAATGAGGTAATGAGTTAAATACGATTTTATAAATATTTAATTTCCACTGGTTCTACATAATCCAGCTGTAAATTGCATGAGGAAACTCAATGGAGAGCACAGGGGAGTGAGACATCCCACTCTGCTTCCCCAGTGAGAGCTGCTCTGGCAACCCGGGACAAGTAGTGAGTAACCACCATGTGTCTGTTCCACAAATAAGCTGAAATCTGGTGTTGCCTCATTAGTACACACTGGTGTTTTCTGGGGTACATCTCTTGAAATCCTTACTCCCGTTTATAAGCAGTTAGATCCCATGAAATTGGATCCTTCATTCAGTATTTCTAACATCCTTGCAGGCAATACATGAAAATGAAGTAGCTAGTAAGCACCCATGACTTATTAATCAGTTGCAGCTATTGACTCCCTTTGGCTAAATAACTATTCCTCCCTTATTTCCTGATGGATCTCCATATATAGGTAATTATGCTAAGAAGTTAATAAGAACAAAACTTGCATGTTGGCAGCTAAACCCCATATAATTTAATTAAATAAAACGAGGCACTCCTGGCACTCTTATCTATTGCATTGCTAAGCTCTCTAGAGATCGCAATGCACAAAGGCACATCTTCCCGAGAAAAGTCCAGAGGAGAGCCACTAAATTGGTCAGAGGGCTGGAACACCTCCCCTATAAGGACAGGCTGAAAGAGTTGGAGTTGTTCAGCCTGGAGGAAAGAAGGCTCCAAGGAGACCTAATAGCAGCCTTTCAGTACCTGAAGGGGGCCTACAGGAGAGATGGGGAGGCACTCTTTATCAGGGAGTGTAGTGAGAGGACAAGGGGTAACGGGTATAAGGTGAAAGAGGGTAGATTCAGACTAGACATTAGGAAGAAATTTTTCACTGTGAGGGTGGTGAGACACTGGAACAGGCTGCCCAGAGAAGCTGTGGATGCCCCATCCCTGGAGGTGTTCAAGGCCAGGCTGGATGAGGCTTTGAGCAACCTGGGCTAGTGGAGGGTGTCCCTGCCCATCGCAGAGGGGTTGGAACTTGATGATCTTTAAGGTCCTTTCCAACCCAAACCATTCTATGATTCTATTTTCTCCAGTAAGAGTCTGACCCGGGAAAGTAATGCTGAACTTGAAATTGCTCTAAAATATGTCACAGATGTTAGAGCTGGTGGGATGTGCGAACTGCACTGGACAGAAAAACAGATGTAGGAGAGAAGCCCAGAAAAGCAGGGGATATTTTAAAGTGCCTGAGCTGGGGGAACACACAGGGTAAATTGCTTCCAAATGAGAATGGCTTGTGGACAGACAGGTGAACTGTAAGCACCAAGCATTACAGATTTGGCTACACAGTGTGCTTTTGCTTGTAGGGATGCTGCTATCTCACCTAAGAAAAACCATGAGGAGGTCAGAACAACTGGTGAAGTTAATGATTTGAGTCCCTCCAGGAGGGATGCGCTGGCTGAGCAGCACAGCTGCCCTGTACACCTCCTACTCGTCCCATTCCACCAGGCTTAACTCACTTCACCCTCCACAACACCTACTTCAACCTCCACCTTAGCTGGAGGCTAAGCCCTTGGGAGGAACCAGGAGCAGCTACCCAGCAGCACGGTGCTGACACAGCAGCACGGTGCTGACAGAGCCACACTAAGGCTTCGCTGCGCCCTCGCCGGGAGAGGCTCTGCACAGACAGAGATTGCCTCCAACTATGCAGGGGGAGGCCAGTGGGCAGAGAGACCCCGTTGCCACTATGGTGCAGTCTCGTCTGGTTACATGTGACGTTGGTTATTTCCAGCTTGTGCAGATGTGCGTGATCCCCCAGACCATCCTTTGAGTTCTGCTGGGGTTTCCCATGGAGAGCTGAATGGGGTGCCATGGCTCGGGACAGTCTCCTGGACACCTTGTGAACTGGCACTGAGGTGTCCCACAGAGCACAGCAAGCCTCAGGGCGAGAAGTCTGCTTCTCCATCACAACTGCACTCGCCATATTGAGGATAAATTAATCTGAGGAGACAGCAGAGCTTGTTTTAGCCCAGCCAATGCTGCAAGATGAGCTCCATGAAGCCTACCACTCTGTGCTCCTGAAGTAGCTGCACATTTTGCCCTTGCTGTCTCTACTGTAAACAGAGTGACCTCTAAAAACAGGGTTTAAAAGACAGACCAAAACAAAAGAACTACTTAAAGAAACAAAATGTTTTGTGCACAGGCTTCTCTCCTTGGACAAGAGTAAGGGGAAAACCAGTGATATTAATCCTACTGCTGAATACAGAGCCCAGTGCACTGGCAGGATGTGTGCTTGGTGCAGCACCCAGCACTGCAGTGAGGAGTGCGCCACTGCCTCTCCCCAGGTGGGCTGGGAAACAGGAGCTGCCACAGGGCTGACCAGCCTGGGCAGAGGCAGCAGGAACTGCCAGGCAGCCCTGCTCCGGCTTCTGCAATGTGCCAGCTTGCTCCCAGCTAAGGACAGCCTGGGACACTGTCAATACAATGAGGTGCACAACCTTCTGCCCATGGGTCCTGTCGAGCACCCAGGTGAATGCCAGTGGAGCTGGAGGTGGAGCTCTGGCCACCAGCATGCCACCCAGGGTGCTTCCAAAGGGCCATGTCCCCAGCGCTGGGGTTTTCTGCCGTTCAGCTGCAGGCCCTTGTGCAATGGTGCTGTCTTATCTGTGGACCCCAGGGCTGCCCCGCAGTGAGGTGGTATTTTATGACAGCTTCCCTTGAGGAGTTTGGGTTTACAGCTGAACAAACTGAAGAAAATACACCTTGCAAGCAAGATATGAAGTTTTAAAGCAATTAGTTCCCCAGGTTCACCGGGCTGGCGCATCTATGGTGAGCTTAATTGAAATCAGCAGAACATTTGAAGAGGAAGGATGAAAACAGGACAGCTGGGAAAACAAATGTTCTTTTTTCTAATTATGCTGTGGACTCTCTCTAATGGATCCCCCTGAAGCTTCCTGATAAAGTAACTGACATATGGTACCTACTTGCAGATTGATCAGCAGAGGCAGGGATGTAATTTTGCAAACCTGAAAACTCATGTTTGATTTGATATATATTTAGGATCTAGTTAATTCATATAGGTTGCATTCTGCATACAAATGATCATAAAATGCAGTAGGCAGAGAAAGCCTGCTTGGCAAAATTGAATCCTATAGAATCAGAAAAGGTAAATGAGGTATGGCAAGGGAACTGAGGGAGGAAAACATAAAAAGTGCAGAAACAGCAAACATATGGGGTATCCAAACTGAGAAAAAATAAATGTGAAGATACAGTAGTGCAAAAGCAGAAAAAAAAAAATAGATCCTATTTTCTGTACCACAATTCCTCCTGCACTTGGTTCTTAAATAACTCCTGGTGTTGTTTAATAAATTCACTGTTAGTTTTTCCAGGTTTACATAACTTCGCATTATGTAAATTTTTTTTTCACGTTTTTTCAGATGCACCTGAGACCTGATGAATCTAGGAGTTACCCTGGAAGTGTTTTGCAGTAAAAACAAAGTTGAGTGAAAACATATATACCCAGCAGCTAAAATCTGTGCCCAGGGAGCAGGTGATGTCTATTCACTTTCCCTGTGCTGGGTTATTGGATAAATAACATTATTACCATGAGCATCAAGCATATCAACCAAGTTTTAAATGCTATATAGTAACTCACAATCCTATTCTACTAACACTGTGACCAAAGACTTTGATGTGAGAAAGGCAGCTGAACAGTTATACCCTATTCATACAGGCCGTAAAGAGAGATGATACTCTTCCGACACTTACAAAGGAGCTGAAATTTCCAGCAATGCAGGTACAGGGGCTCAACATGAATGATTGCTAATCTTGCACCCTAATTTGCCATATAAAATTACTCTTGAAGCTTGATATATGCTTAAATTTCCTTTCTTTAAGGAAGAGCTGTAGGCGGAAACTATAAAAATCTGGGCTAATGCTCTGGATTTAGACATAGAAATAGTGTGTTTGGATAGTCACACAACGGCTAAATTACACAAGTGCTCCTATGGCCCAGATATCTGTATCCAGCTCATCCCCTATGGCTGAGGCAGGCAGGTGAGTGCTGTGGGCACCTAGTCAGGCAGGGGGTAACCTTCACTCTAAGTCTATGAACAGAAGTTGAACTTTGTTTTAGGAGAGCAAGAAGAAAGGCCATGCAACAGCTGAACCATTAGGAAGATGCTCACAACCTCAGGACTCTCAAAATTTTAAGGATTTTCAATGCCAAAGTCTTCAAACCTTGTTCTTTGCTGCACAAACACTTATCAGCTGCATAGGCTTTCTCAGAGAACCCAAGATTCAGCTGCGAGACTCTCACTGAATCATCTGTTATAAACTGTAGGTACAAGCAGGTTCCCCATGTTACCTCTTAAAGAGGAGGTTGGACAAGAGACCTCCTGAGGTCCCTTCCATCCAGCACTATCCTATAGCTCTTTAAGGAGGAAGTAAACCAGCAATTTGCTCTAAGAACAGAATTAGGAGACACGCAGTATACTTTCTTAAAATTTGTCATCAGATAATTTGTGACAAAGTAACAAATTCTTGGTGTTCACTACACCCACCAGCTGTTACATGTCCATTTGTTGAACTGTAACTTTCCCAAGTGTCTTCTTATGGAGCTCATACGCTACTGCTGTGCAACGTTACTCTGTCCCGAAAGGCCACCAGTGGACTTGGCAATGGTGGCCTGGTATCAGGTCTGGCTGTAGAACCTCACCTAGGCTCAGGTCAGTGGCTGAGTTCTTTAGCTTATTACTGCTTTTTCCCATTCTCCTGCAAACCAAGGTGGTTGCCACAAAAAGTGAGATTTGTGTTATATAACTGTTCTGCACACCAGACCTCTTCTGTAGTAGGAGATAAGTGTGATTACTGTCAAATATATATATATAGCTGTGGCAGGACTGTCTCTGATGTGCCAGGAGCAGCACTCCTCACAGCCAGGCTCAGGGACAGGAGGGAGCAAAAGAATCGAGATGGAGATTTCTTCTTCCCATCACGTGATGCTCAGCACACACCTGATAGCCCCTGTCACTGCTATCCACTGCTATCCACATCCACTGGTAGGATACATCCTACAGCCCATATCTGCTCTGTACAAGACACAGCAGTGGGGACAGGGCCACCAGCATTCAGCCCTCTGCTCTCTTCCCACTCCCTGTGTCACCCTTGGAGCCCATTTAAAGCAGATTAGCCTGGGCCAGGCTGGCACCCGGGGCCACCATGGCTTTCACTGCCACCTGTCCTCACCCTGAGGATGCACGGAGCAGCTGGTGGCCCTGGCACGGCACCTGCAATCATTCCTGATCACCACACAGGGAGACCTGCTCCTGGCATAGCCCAGCTACCCCAAGCTGTCCATACAGCAGTGGCTCTGGGCAAGAGCCTGTAAGCCACCCCCAGGTGCTGGCAGCAACCTGGAGAGGTGCATGGGGAAAGCTTGCATACTCCAGAGACCCAGTAAAGAGCTTCATTACAGAGCTGCCCTAACTCACTGTTTTGGAGGGAGGTGCATAAAAGCACTGAGCAGAGCTCAGCTCCTAAATCTTCCACAGCAACAAGGACAGTGGGGGCCAGGGGAGTTGCCCACGTCTTGAAGTGGCACTGAAGGCAACAGCACCAAATGTTTGAGAAAGGTAGGGAGCACTTTGCTCTGTACCACTGGGTCCATCCTGCAGAGGATGGAATGGGAGGTCCCTGCAAAAAGCCCCGTGCAGTGACTTTGGGCAGGTGCTTGCAGAGGTGGGAGGCAGGTACCATTCCCCTAAGGAGCTCAATGCAGCAGGGCAGCCTCACCCCACCAGTCCCCCACAGCTGGGAGTTCCCAAACACTGCTTCCAAGAGGGGACCCATGCAAACAGCCGAGAAAGCTGAGGGGTGGTGCTGAGCAGTGCCCTGCAGACATCGGTCACACTGCTCCCTTCCACCCCCTCTCCTTCTCCAGGGCATGAAAATGACCATGCAGGAGAGTCCTCTCAGTGTGACAGAAAATACAATTGAAAAATTAAATATTTTCTGTCTCTTTCACCTTCCCACATATCTGGTAGATGAAAGCCAAATCATTACCCTAGAGACTAATAATATGGTAGTTGTAACATTTGCGATGTGGGAATTTCAGGATGTTTACTGAAGAAGTTATTATTTCACTGTGAAATTGCTACCATGCGTTCTTTAAGATTCCCTAGAGAGCTGAGTGCAAGCTCAAAGAATACAGAACAGGGGATTTTTTGTCCTGGCACGTGACGTGTCTAGTTAGGAGACACCCACCAGCTCCCCTTTACCTTGTTTTTTTCACTCCAGCTCCATTTCCGGAGAGGCAGGGGTGGAAAGTGAGCTGCCAGTACCCATCAGCTGGGGAGTGAGAATTCTATCATTTTATTTTCAGCTGCTGGCCACCTGCTAAGCCACAGAAATGCTGCCTTCAAACACCAGTGAAAGACTTTGAAAAGAAATGGGAATGGCTCTAATCTCCATCGCACTGCCGCAGCGACTCCCCTGAAATAGGTGCTTTCATTGCAGGGATCACAAAGCTGTGGCTAGGAGGAGAGTCTCTTTACTTTGTTTGTTTGGGGTTGTTTTTTTTTTTTTTTTTTGGTTGGTTGGTTGACAATGTATAAGTTCAAAACCCAGTTTGCTGGTTGGTCTGTGGCACCGGAGTTGGATGTGGCTGGTGGGGAGGACACGCAGAGGGAGCCAGAAACTACTCTGAGTGACAGAGCAATCGCTCCTGCTGCAGGATGCGGAGGGGCACCAGCAGCCTCCCACCTCTCTGGGAGGCACCACCTGAACGTCTGCTTGGAAAGGAAGGAAAACAGAACTCAGCAATACCTTCCTTCTGGGCTAAAACCTCATTTTCCCTTGGTCCAAACCACAGTATTTCAGTTCCCATTTCAGGCACTTTAAAAGAAGGCACACCTGGGATATGGAGGCTTTAAAAAGCCAGGAAAGATAAAATGTTTGCTGAAAGTCAGACCTCAGGCCTCTTGGTGGGATGGCAGAGGGGAAGTTAGAGCCTGTGCACATCTCACTGTGAGCTCCTGCTGCCCGGCTCCAGGACACCCTACTGCAGGCTGCCCAGCACCTCCAGTTAGAGCTCCATCCTCAGGCTCTGCCCCCATGAATTCCCCTTGTCACAGTGACACACCCCTTCTCAGGGGTGTTCCACACTCTTTTTAGGCTTGGCATGGGTTTTTTTATGTACAGAGCTTGGTTCTGAGGTGTCAATTTTTTGTGCAAGGGCCCAGTTAATGCATGACCTGGCATTTGTTGACCAGGAAGAACATGCTACCTACTACTTTTTTCTAGGTGGCTCTCACTGGATAAGAGTTGCATGTACCCTCCCAAAACAGCTATTTGGATGTGTAATTTCAGTTCTTTTGAAAAAAATGGGCAATTGGAAAGCAAGTAGTTATGCTCTTTGAGACAGCAGTAAATATGTTTTTTTCCACATAAATGCTCTCCAGTGCAATTACATGGGTTTTCAACGGTAAAAACCAGAGTGACAGCTCCAAAATCAACAAGAAATTCCACTGGCAAATAAAGGCTTGAAGCCTTTGAAGTCATTCAACATCTCTAAAGACCAGCAGATGTAAAGTTCCCAAACATTCCCACCTGTGCTCTGCCTAGGTTGTTTTCTCCATGCAGAGTGTCAAAACAGTTATGGTCATGTAGTGAAGACTGTAAAACTATCACGTACCAGAGAAGAGTAAGATTGGACAAATTCTGCACTACCTGCTGATACCACCAGACACTGATGGGAGTTTGTTCCAGGATGCTCCCCTGTGTGCCATATACACTAACCTCTGTGTACTGCTGAATTACATTTTCAGGAGTTGGTCCAAGGAAGACATAGAAGTCAAGGATCCCTCCAATAGTTCGGAAAGTTAGGGATGGGTTTGGACTCAGAGAAACATCTGAAAGGTAAAAAAAAGGTTCTCAGTACAAACTAGCTCTATACCACGGGTGGGAATGGTTCAAAGCTGCATCAGGGAACGTTCAGACTTGACACTAGGAAGCATTTCTTTACCGAGAGGGTGGTCAAACACAGAACAGGCTTCCTAGAGAGGTGGTCGATGCCCCAAACCTGTCAGTGTTTAAGAGGCATTTGGACAATGACCCTAATAACATGCTTTAACTTTTGGTCAGTCCTGAAGTGGTCAGGCAGTTGGACTAGATGATCATTGTAGGTCCCTTCCAACTGAACTATCATCCTCTCCTCGATGCATGCACATTTGGCTCTTCTGTGCACAAATGTATCCCCAGGCAGAGGTGGCTACACATTCAATTCACTACTCAATGCCTTGTGGATGTGATCAGATGAGCAAACAGGACCTGTACGTAGGCTAGAAGTTGTCCAGTGTTTCTGTAACTTCCACTTTCAGACTGGCATTGTTCAGCAATAAATCACAGAAACTCACACAGAGCAGATTGCACAGATCCTTTTGTCTCAATTTCCTTTACACAAAAAGGAACCACAAGCTTGTGTTTAGGGTTCCTCTATGCTATTTTAGTCTTCGTATTGGAAGTCATTGCCTGCCAAGGAAAACTGATTTTATAGACTGAGTGGAGATTCTCCTTTTCTGAAATTATACCACTGGATTAATACAGTAAGGTGACCATGGCAACGCACAAAACTATTCTCCACAGACAGAAGACAGGACTAACCTAAATTGATTTCATTTATGCCAATCCCAGAGGAAATTTCTTCCACCTTCTCTTTCCTCTATCTATTTTTTTAAAAAAATTAGTCATATATTTTCACTGAAAATACCTTACCTAGTTAAACAGTTATTCTAATGAAAACCCTTTGAAAACTTCATAGTAATTGCTGGAACCTCAGTTATGGAATGGTGACTCATATTTGTACCACATTGAAAAGGCTATCAGTAAAACAGTTTATTATACTTACTAATTACCATCTTTCTATATACCTTGTGCATTGGAGTTGAGAAGGAGAACACCATGTGCGTTGGAGTCGGCTTCTACACACATATAGAAAGGGTGAACTCCATAGAGGTTGGCAAATGGCTGAAACATAAGCAGCACATTAGGTATGGCTTGATTTTTCAATTTTTCACCATTTTTGTCAGCTAGGTACTATGCAAGGAGAAGGAAACAAATTCATTCATAGTAAGAGGCTTGTTTTGAAAGGTTGGGGATTTTCTTATCTGAAGTGGTGCAAAGTCAAATTGATAGCAGAGGTTTTTTTTGTGCCTCAACACAGTTCTTATTAGTCACTCCTAGTTAGACCCCATATTCTGCAAAACCCTCTAAAACGACATGGAGAAGGAATACTTTGCTAGTTAAAATAGACTCATCAACCACTGACCCCAGTTTAGCCAAACATCTAATGAGCCCTGCTGAAGTCCATCGTGTTTGAATGAACAGGGATTGATCCAACATGAAACGAAATACTTTCCTGAACCAGGATATTGGCACACAAAACACCTTTTCCTGAAAACTAACTTCACTGTGAGAAAGCTTCTGATGAAAGGTTTCAAAGTCCCCTCAAAATTACTCACAGCTTTATAATTTAATTAAAACTTATGACACCTGCAAAACCTGTGACGTTCTGTGTTTGCCATTGATTCACATCAGCAGTGTTACCATACAGAGAGAGGCGCTCCCTCAGCAAAGTTGTATCTCGCCATCTCCTTTTTGTGAGGCAAGTTCAGGACAAAGTGTTGCATGAAATGAATTACCTTTGGTGCCTGTTTATGCCATAGGTAATGAAGTCCATGCTGTGCTTGAAGGATGGGTGCTCATGTTCACCAAACCCGTACACCGAAGTGGATGGCACAGTAGTTGTGATCTGAAGATACTGGTTGGAGAAAAGCAGATCAACCAGGGGACTGTCCCACCTGCGACAGACAGAGAAAGACATGATTAGTTTGCTTATCTTTTGTATGAGTAATTTTAAATTCATATCTGGTTATTTATACTTTTTTCCTATATTTTGGAGAGTAACAATATTAAAAAAACATTAAATTCTATGCATGCCTCTAACATGCTTAACCTAACACACAATAAACTGATCCTGCAATGGCTGCAGACATCTCATCTACTTATACAATAAAATGCATCAGTACAGTTTTGAAAAGAACAACTAAAATAAGAGAAGACACTATCTATAATCCTAGTACCAAAATAAGTGGTTGCTTATGCTATTTCTATGACTACCAAGGGGGCAGGCTAAAAATTGTTATTATGCAGTGGGGTTCAGAATTCTTAATGAGAACAACATTTAGTTGTTATCAATTTTTACTTTTTTAATGCTTTGCTGGAGGAGGACGTGAATACTCATGTTACCCACAGCTTCATGCAGGTGCCTAAAGCAGAGGGATAGCTTCCTTCAGACTCTACTTGAATTATATGTTTTTATTGTGATGACTCTCTCCTGCTTCTGTCGCCAGCTTAATACCTTTATTTCTATTGAATCATCTGTGGACACAGGCTCACATTTTAATTAGGTGTTACATTCTGTTTCCTATCTCTAGTGCTATAATGAGCTGCAAGCTAGATGGAGGAGAACATAGTCAAGCTGTGGAGAAGTGTTTCGTTAATGGTACTGTGTATGCCATGAGTACCACATTTAGACAGCACCCTCTTGAGCCTTGTTTAACCATGAATTTGTTATAGCTAATTAAAATAAATGAGCCAAAGCCACAGAGAGTAGAAGTGGCATAACTCTCCTCTTAATGGTCTTTTGTCAATGATTTTGTCAAAATTAAATGGTTGATCAAATTGACCAGTAAATCAGACAAGTGGAAGACGGGCTGTGTTGATGGGGAGCAGCACTACCCCTGCGAGGGGAGCACTCCCTGGTGAGCCCTGGCTGCCACCCGTGCCACTGGCACCCCTGCTTGGGAAGACTGGTAGGGCACTGCTGCTCCCACCATGTCAGCCTCGGGCAGCTCTGCTCTCCCAGGGGAAAGGAAGGAAGGACAACGACTCACAGGGATGCCCAAGGCACCTTCCTACCTCTCCATGCAAAAGGCAAGCAACAGTCTGTCCCTAAAATGTCCCAAACAAGTCCTAAGTCAAGCACATGTACTGAAGGGTCTATGTTATTTTGAAAAAGTCTATTTGGCCCTTCTGAAAACAAGAAAAGTAAGAATTTGTATTTAAGTCTTGATTTGGTTGTTTGCCAGCAGCATCTCTCCCTCTCTTCCATCATCTCCTCCACCTACATGCAGTACTGAATAGTTATTTTCTTGCAGGAAGGTTAATGCACACAAAATATCCCTGAGAATCAGATCCAGCCCTTAGCGAACAGATGCCTTTCTGCAAGAGGCTGCTGCTGTGTAGGGACAGGGCTGGGCTCTGGAGCTGTATTCCTGTCCAAAGGAGCGCCGTCACGTAGCTCTGCTCTGTGTCAGAGCAGGCACAGTCACTGCTCTGAGCAGACCACAGGGTTACGCAAAAAGCAAAGAATGCCGGAGGGGAAATGCTTTCAGAAGAGCTTAAATATCCATCCTAATTCATTGAGCACTCTCCATGATGCCTGTTCAGAGGACATGAGGCTTTGTACATTCGTGGTACCCACATTATGGCACTGACATTTCTCATCGTGAGAGCAGTCAGTGTTACCACGGCATTAAATGTACTCCTTCTGCTCACCAAGTCTGTCCGGGAGGGTCACTGGGGTGTGCAAAGTGCAACCCTATGAACAACCCCTCTGCCCCACCACATCTTTAAATGGCATGGAGAAACTGTTTTATACCTTATACCTTGGACCCCTGTCACACACTCAACTTGTGCATGGCATCACCAAAACAGTGCCCCTCTCTGCACCCCTCCATCACTCATCTCCCTGGGGGCTGCCACCCTGACAGCGCAGCTCCCCATGCTGTGCTGCCAGCCATCATTTGCCATCAGCCTCATCTTTCCTTAGACCTCCACTTGCCAGAATGGCCATGCACTCAATACAGCATTAACTGTGACATAAAAGACTGGTAAAGACTCCTTCTTTTTTTCCAGGCACCATTATGTCTTCTCTGTCTGAAGGAAGGCACGGACAGGTTTTCCCCTGGCACCTCTCTCTGCCTCCACTTCCAAGTGGCTGCCCCTGCGCTCTGCAGTGCACTACGATAAGCTGTTGTGTTACTTTATGTGTGTTTGTGTTGTGTTGGCAAACAACAATCAAATTAAAAACTTATGTCTGTCATTCCTTAAACACTTGGAGACAATAAAAGAAAATTATATAATTCTCTACCTCCTCTCCTGTTGGTTTAAAGCAGATAGAAGGAACAAAATGGGGGAGTGTAAAATGACACCATGTGTGCAGGAATCTGCGTGGTTCTTCTCCAACAGTCCTACTGTCCTACGGCCGAGCCCAGAGAGTCATGGTGAACGGAGTGAAGTCCAGGTGATGGCCGGTCACCAGTGGTGTTCCCCAGGGATCGGTTTTGGGCCTGTCCTGTTTAACATCTTTATCAATGACCTGGATGAGGGGATTGAGTGCTCCCTCAGTAAGTTTGCTGATGACACCAATTTGAGTGGGTGTGTTGATCTCCTTGAGGGTAGGAAAGCTTTTCAGAGGGATCTGGACAGGCCAGAGCGATGGGCTGAGGCCAATTGTATGA
>NW_010100544.1:3534-10218 GCF_000699245.1 Pterocles gutturalis | reverse complement strand
TCTGTGATTCTGTGATTCTGTGATACTATATTACATCTTTCGCAATCTCCTTCAGGTTTGTTTTATAGCTCTTCTGGCTGCTTATTGCAGAGGGGATGGTGGGGCAGAATGAGACCTCACTTGTAGAATTCAGCACCTCTTGAACACTGAGGCAGCAATTCATTTAGAAGTTAATTTGTAGGCCTTCAAAAACAAATGGATGGATAGTTTGTGAGTACACACAAAAGTATACGTGCTAAATAAGTTAGACCACTGATCTTTCTGATCCCATTTTTTTTTTTTTTTTAAATAAACCTCAGGCAAACATTCTTAGAAATAAGTGTGACTCTTCCCTTGAGGACCTGAGCTGACATTGATAAAGGATGCTGGCATATGGCTAAATGTGCAAGAGAAATTATTGTCAGCACATGCTTGTTTTTTGTCCTTTTGAGGAGAGAATGTTTCCCCTCTCTGGTTTGTTTAATGCTGTTCTTGTGACTGGAATACAGAAGTGTCCTTAGAATATCATTAAGGTCAGGGCTACATTAGAAATTTTCAGTGTGGATAAATCTTCACACCACTAAGCATGAGAGTGGAAGAGAGAAAAGATTTACTTATTTGCTGTTTTGGCAAATGCCTCAGTAATGTTCATTCCATGGGGAAGTGGGCAGCTGGGATTTATGATTAGGTTGCTCCCATCTTGGTAACAATGTCTGGGTTTTACAACCCGACTTGCTCCCAGATTAATTTTAAAAAATGTTTAAATTGTGGTCTTGTTAAAGTGAAAAATGGGAAATGTAAATTTCTAGTTTATCTACAAACTCATATTTCCAAGAGTTTCTCTGCCAGAGTTGGAATTTCAGATTTTTTTCCAAAATCTCAGTACTTTGCAGTGATATTATTCATTTACCGAGTCAGGTTAAATGACTCAGATAGTCATGCCATTTTAACCTAGTAGTTTCTGTTAAGATGTTTCCAAACTATCTTTCCCTTGAAAGATAATCCTCAAGATCTTTAGGCTCCCAGACTCTTTCAGTTCTCTGGTTTTCTCATCTACATGACTCATTCTTTGCAACTTCTCTGCTTTCTTTGGTCATCTTTAGTTACTGCCAATTTTTTTTTTTACTATCTCTGATTTTACTGATGACAAAACTTAATCCTTTTTGTTCCAGCATGGATGACATTAAATCTTATATACTGATCTGTGCAATAGATTTCTCCTTTGGGAAGGAAAAAAAAAAACAAAACAAAACAAAACAAACCAAAACAAAAAAAAAAAAAACAAAAAAACCAAAAAAACAACAAGAGGAGGTAACAATTTGAATGTCTCCCTCTTGCTGCCGAATGTAGGGAGTGAATTCTTGTCAGCCAAGAAAGGCTGGTGTTGATTAAAACCCAAGAAAACCCAGCCTAGCTAGCTGGCAGGCAGGCAGCATTTTTGGAACAGTATCATTTGTACTCCTGGTTTCTGTGCAGTCAAAGGGATTTATGAGGAGCTGAATTTCACAGTGAATTCTGCAGAGTATGTGCAAATGTGGGAAACCAAAGGCAATCTGATTTTACTAAAAAACTCTAATGCATGGTGAGTTCAGAGTTACTTCATGATAGAGTTAACCTGGCGAGAAGGAACAGGAACATAGCTCCCAGGTATATTCCATTATGGAAGGTCTTTATTTCTGGCTATTTTTCTTTCTTATATTTTTTCTTTTGTTTTGCTTACATATATCAGAGACTTGGAAACTTCACATTGCCAGGTTAAATTATTCAACAGATTCCTTGCTTCAGGTCAGATTGCTTTGTGCTGTGTGCTTTACAACTCACCTGTTTGTTTTGCCTTAAATACAGGAGTCACATTTTTTCTCCTCCCAAACAACTCAGTGGCTGGCTTTAACTAATGCATATTTGCTTAACAATATTTTTTAGTGTTGTTACAGTGTTATGAAAAGAATATAGACTCTGCAGCAGCAGATGGCTGTTTCTTCCCAAGTACCTGGATATAAATGGCAAATTTGAAACAGCACGGTTCATATACAGCACTGAATTTTCTTTCTCATTGTTCCCTTCTTGTCATAATATCCAAGGATCAGTAGGCAGACAGCCCAAGTCCTTGCAGTTAAATTACCCGAGGAGGACCCTGTGAGAAATCAATATATTTTGTGATCTTTCTTAAACCAAGTTGTCCACTTGTTTTATTCCAATTGATTTATTTTTTTGTTGGGGGGGGGTATATTGCAATAACCTCTATCTAACCAAATGTAAGTGCAAAAACATGTTCATGAGTTTTAATCTCCATTCATTTAGAGTGCTGTAAAAGAAACAGCAAAATGAAACAAAACAGACTGAGTGAAGGGTAGAAAGAATTTTATTTATTCTATGAGTAATAGAAACCAAAGACTCATGTCAGATGCAATTTAGCCAAGAGAGACACATGACCATTCTGGGCTTTTTTTAGTATTATTATTTGTTCATTTAATTTTTCCTTAGTCATATTTTACTAAGCAGTTGAATGAGAGCAGAACAACATATTAGAGTTAATTCTCATTTTGCTAAACTTTAGCCTTCTCCTTTCAATGATTTTTGAAAAAAAAAAAAAACTAACAAAAAAACACAAACAGCTCCCCCACTCAAAAAAATCACAGCTAATTTCTCCTCATTTCCTGGCAATGATTTACTACCACAGCACTCAAGTACAGTCTCAAGTTACTTAAACTTCATTGCTTTACAAAATATTCTGCAGTATTTACAAGTTACGAATAATACTTTACATAATTAAAGCTTCATTATACTTGACAGATGAATGAATGAAGTGCATTTTGTGATGCTTTACCCAGTCTTTGGTTGGAGTTTTTGGGTTTTTGTTTTATTATAATTTCACACAGCTTTTAAATCCTTTTGTTTCTCCTACTTCTTCAGTTATTCAACAATTTGGCATATTCTAGAATTCACAATGGGACCCCCAGCCTTCATTGCAAATCAACACGATTCTATTGCGTTATATGATTCAATGTTAAGCCACTTATATTCCATAGCAACCTTCAGTAGAAGGGCATGGATTCATTTTGCACCATTGTCTAAATTTACCAGTAGGGAAGCTGAGTTCTTTAAAAGTAGGGTGGAAGCAATTGGACTTTTTGGCATGATGGACTAGAGTTTCAACAGGTCCCAAGCAGATAAATGAATTACTGTGCAATTAACCTCAGGAGAAGCAGATTCTTCAGAAAGCGTCCAGTGCTGGGTTCACCGGTACAAGGGATACCTGGACAACATACTGTTGATCAGATGGTCTGTGCAGTCTCCATCCTTGGAGATATACAAAACCAATTGGACATGACCCTAAGCAACCTTCTCTAACTGACTGCTTTGAGCAGGGGTGTTGGACTAATGATTTCCAGAGCTCCCTGCCAACCTCAGTGTTTCTGTGATTCTGTGGTTTGTACACCTTAACAAAATATATCCTCTTTAAGTGTCTTTTTTCTGCTCTACTAAAGTTGCCTTACTGGTAGTGCATTTAGCAGTATCTATATTATTATGTCTATCATTGTTAGATTAATTCTTTTTATAAGAGCCAGTGTCATACGAAGTCAACATATGCTCACATTTGCTCTGGTATATGGTAAGTATTCAGAAATGAGGGAAATAAACTCACTGACAGTTTACTTTAACTCAGAAAATTTCAGTGCTAAACCTAGTTATTATTATTTTTTTAAAACCGGAAAATGTATAAATAAATCCATTCATCAAACAGGTCTTTCCTTATTGCCTTGCCAATGAGATTTCAAATTCTTTTTTTTTTAATTTTATCTCCATAATTTTCCAAATAATATTTTATCAGATGGATGCTGTGCTGAAAGGTGGCTTTTTTCTATGCAAGAATCTGCACTCTAGGTTGAAGGGCCTGCATCAAAAATAACTTTTTTAGAAACAGAAGGGTTTTCTGCTGTTGTTTTTATTGTTTTTTTCTCTCTCAGTTCTCCACAATTCAGAAAAACAACCATATAATCTGATCATTCTGTATAGTCAGCTTGAGTCAACTGGCTGACTTAAATCCAGAAAACCACAGCTTGGTTTAAAGGGATTTTTTATTTACTATGGGAGCATTAAAACTTCTTCTTTTATTTCTACACAGGTGAGGTTTTCTGGTTTTGTTTTTTCTTTGCAAAGCTTGACTGTGGAAGAGGCCTTTTATGCTTGGTTATTACCCATTCATCATTAATGTTAGTCTTGCTGTCTTTTCAGAGTGACATGCTGGATGTGAACCAAATCATTAAAGACCTGGCCTCCATGGTGCATGAGCAAGGAGACGCAATAGGTAGGTATCACTGTTAAAGTATCACTTTATTACTCTCCTGCACAATTCCAACAGGATGTTGTGTGTTCCCTCATGAGCAGCTGTTTGTTGATGCTATAATTATTTTCCCTGTGTTTTGGGCATTTTGTACATCCAGTGGTGTTTTCATCTGATAAGCTGCCCTGTGCAATAGAGTTCTTATATTAAGGATAGTTACATGGTATATTTAGCATAAACTAGAATTTGCAGTTATGGTAATCCATTCCCTTTTGACTGTAAAAAAGGAAGCTAGAGAATATATAATATTAACTGGAAAGGGATCCTATTCTTCCTTTTTACCTGGAACTGTAATTAAAAAACAATAGTAGTAGCAATTATTGTTATGATTATTGATGGCGGTGGAGAAAATGAAGCAGCTTGCTTCTTCCAAATGGAATTTTCTTTCCACATTGCAGGGTGTGTTTGATTAAATTTACAGTAACCCAACATGATGATGTCCTTGCATTCACAGTCTGAAGTGTCTCCTAATGAGCTGACCTCCTCTTGCTCTCCGGCTACCAGTGGCTAGGAGCGTGGTGGAGAAAACTTGGGAAAAGAGATTAGAGTAACCCCTGGTTTTATCTTTAAGAGCAGCCCATCACAGACAACCACCTCTTTTTGTTAATGGAGGGATAAGACATGGTAGATCAGCTCCTTTTGAAATCCTTCTGACCCTTGTTTTTGTTGCTGTTGTCTTCTGATGCAGCTAAGAGCAAACAGACCTTTTTCTGTATCTCTTATTTTGTGTATGTATGAGAGTACTGTGCAGTGCTTCAGAAGCAACTGTCTACTTCCAAATTTGAGAGCTAACCATCCTAAAGCCAAGCTGAGGGACTTAAACTCCATAGAAGCAAGATTTGTGGAGATGTTCCTAACCTGAAGTACTCAGCTGGAGTTCTCACTGGAGCTCCTGGGAGCTGGATCCAGTCCTAAGACAGCCATATGTATATCATAAAAGATGAAACTCTTCTCTGCAGTTTATTAATCACTCTGGATTTCTTTGCCAAGCTCATACCTTTGCAAGTTGCCATTAGCATAAGATACCTGCATTCACAATGAAGTGAGATAGCTGCGTCCCACAGAGAAATCAAGATGATATCAGAAAACAACTTTTTATTATTTCTTATTATTTTTCGGGGGGGTTGTTTTGCTTTGTTTTTTGTTGTTGTTGGTTTTGGGGTTTTTTGTTGTTTTTTTTTTTTTGGGGGGGGTGTTTTTTTGTGTTTTTTAATGCTTGTTTGGAAGCTCATTTTTGTAAATGGATAGCTTCAGAGCCTGATTCATCTCCTAAAAGCACATCAGCTGTTAATGCCTTGAGGGACATGACAACATACATCAGCTAGCTTCAAGATCCTTGTAACTCCTTTTCTTAAGGCAATATTTATTATTTTAAGATGTTGCCCATGCGTAGAAATGACCTTAGTATTAACTTGCCTGTGAGAAACAGTTAGACTAAGTAGGACGTTTTGTCTTTGAGCCAGAAATAAGGTTTTTGTTGCTTTTATATCTGACACATTCTTTCTTCTTGTTTCACTGCAGCATATTTTTAATAGTTTATTTAGGATTATCTTTTCAGCCTGGCAGCCAGTCAAGGTATCTTCCCAACCAATCGCTGAAAGATCCCACTGTTTATCTTTTGACATTCATATTACACAGAAGTAAGTGAGATTAAGAATCAGGAGGCAAAGGGATCTGAAACCCCCACAGTGAAAATTCAAAAACAATGATGACAAGAAACAATTCTCTTGGCACTTGTTTTATTTTTTCAATTCATTCCTCTTACATGCATGAAATGAAAGCTCTGTGTGTGCTTGTTTAGAAAACACAGGAAAAATATATAACCAGGGAATGTGAGGTGCTCCGCTCAGCAAAATGCTCCCAGGGTTGTAGAGAAAACCACTCTCTGGTTCACCTGAGCTGGGGAGATTTAATGGGAAGAGCTTGTCTGGTCTATGGATGGCACAGAATCACCCATACTTCTTACAAAAAACCTAAAAGTAGTTTTGCTGGCATGTGGGTCAGTTACTTAATGAACACATCCATAATGCTCCCTGGGGTAGAGAGCAATTTCTATCATGCAAGGAGGAAATAGATGAGGGGAAATGCAGACTCGGGGCAGCATCTCTCTGCTATTTTTTTTTTTTGCCTTCTGCAAACAAACTCCATGCCTGTGTTTCTAGTCATGGCATCTCTTTGATATGAATATTTAACCAAGCACTAGTGTATCAGTGAGTCCAAGCCCTTGAAGCCAAAACAAGCTAGTGGCCCAGGTTACCTTTGAATCAACAGAAGGAGTCTTTTTCAACACAATCTTACAGGAGCTCTTGGCAAAAGCATCCCTATGGAGGTTCATCACATAGGGTGCTGGAGAGGGGAAA
>NW_010100544.1:0-3503 GCF_000699245.1 Pterocles gutturalis | reverse complement strand
GCAAAGAGGAGAACACTAATAGAAGAAACTAATAATTGGCTGTGGAATTGGTGTTGGTGACATGGTTTTGGGTTCAATAACCGTGGGACCCTGTTTGCAGGTCAGTGTCTGCTTGGGAGAGATGGGATCCACCTCACTAGGCAGGGAAAAACTATTTTCTCCAGTAGGATAGCCAACCTCATCAGGAGGGATTTAAACTAGGGGTGATGGGGGAGGAAGAGGACGACCAGCAGTCCTGTGAGGGAGCAAGGGACACTAATGATGAATAAAGGGCGTGGGATGGTGTGGCAGGAAGGGTTCACAAAGTCTTCAAAATGGGACCTGGGCAGGGTCACCTCTAGCACTTGTATGTGAGCAGGAAGCTGCCTGCAAGGAACCATTGTGGGCAAATACCCCAAACCCTGTCCAGAAACTCAACATGCTGGGGTGCATCTCTAAAGTGCCTGTCCGCTAATGCACACAGGATGGGGAATAGACATGGAGTTAGAGATCTGTGTGAAGTTGCAGGGCTACAATTTTCTTGGAATCCCGGAGACATCATGGGTTGGCTCCCATGATGAGTATTGATTCCTTGCCCTTCAGGAAGGACAGGAGAGGAAGACGAGGAGGAGGAGTCGCCCTTTATATAAGAGAGCTGATGGCGAGTTTATGAGTTAGGATTAAAAAGTCCTCGGGTGGGACTTCAACCACCCCAATATCCGTTGGAGTGACAACACAGCAGGGCATAAATAATCCAGGAGGTTCTGGAGCACGTTGATGATAATTTTGGGGATCTGATGCACAGATGGCAAGATATACAGATGGCTAGAAGAGGGCCATCGCCACTGCTAAACTTTACTCTCATGGTAGCAGAAGGTTTCTTCAGCCAAAACATCCAAGGCAAGGGTTGAGAACTTGGTATTCTGAGAAGTAAATTATGTTGGGGATGATTGCTAGAGCAACAGTCACTCCTTTCCATGCTCCATAGATGGCCACACAACAGAACTGCAAGTGCCTCAACAGCTTGAAACATTCCCAGTGTTTCATACTGAACATGCAGGCTTGCTCTTCCATTGGCCATGCTGGAATAAATCAACATAGCTTCATGAAATCAATTTTATAACTGGTGTTAGGGAGAAGAGAATCCTTATATCTGCAGTTCCTCTGAAAAAAAGCATCAACAACACAGCTGCCAGTATTTGTATTAGTACCTGATGAAGGCAAGTACAAATGTCCACCTCTGTAGGCTTCTCCTCATGAGAATAAAGATGACCTGAACAATACAGTTATAGCATGCTGTTTACCCATGGAAAAAGAAAATGCTGTTCTTTTTTTGGTTTAGAACAGCTGTTTTTCTTTCCTACCTGTGTGTGTAACCTTACTAGTTATTCCAGAATAACACACTAGATCTACATCCCTTATTCAAAATTCTCTAGTTCAGTTTTCACCACTTACATCACTGTTTGCAGCTCCATCACATTTCTCAAAGCCACAAGGAAAGACCCATGTCATTCTGAAAACACTTAACACTTTTTTTGTAAAAGAGTCAGGTTTCTTCCTCTGTTGGACATTTTTAGACCCAACTTTCTGACAGTGTATCTGTAAACTCCCCAAAACTCTACAATGGGAAGAGATCCCAAGATCGTGTACCAGCCATCTAGTTTAAGATTACAGCAGCAGAGACACAGGAACTACCTTACCAGTCCTCTACCTCTTTGTCCAGACCAAACAGATACAAAACTGGCTTTACACAGCAAATCCCACTGGCTGAAAGAAGACCCTGTTGCATCAAGCAAAAGACTTGCTCAGATTTTCTTCCATTACTTACCTAGGCTTAGATCTTGGTGCTGCTAATCTTTCACTCCATGCTTCAAATCTGGGCCTTTTTTATTTGAAAATAATAAGGTGAAGAAACTCCGTAACGTGATCTAAAGTGGATGCTCCTTCACTTTACAAACATAAATGCATGGTATCTGTCAGGCTAGAGCCTGCAGACCTGCCAAGGCAAATATAAGTATGGCAACTGGTGCTTTTCTTCAGTCTTGGAAGAACTTCCTGATGGGGTCAATATATTCCGTCCTTGAGCAATGCCGGTGTTCACTGACATACCACATTGTCACTTATTGCGTAATAATAATAAAAATAGTGATGATGATGATGTTAACAACAATAATAATAAACCTCCTTCAAAGTAAAATATGTTTGCATGACTGCAAATGTATTGCTTATATTGGAAGTGTTTGAATGTGAGGAGGTTTTTTTAGGCTTGGGAGTTTTTGTGTTGTTTTTTTTTTTTTTCTTTTTCTTATGAAATCAGCTCAGCTTTGTTGCCTGTTTTATCATTATTGCCTTCCTGACCTGAAGGCTGGTTTAACATGTAGACACTGTCGAGAGAGCCCATCAGCACCATTCCACACGTGTCCTCCTTCGGTCTGCCTCCCTGAAGGGCACAGCCAAGAGTCTGTTGTCAGATGTGCTGATGCAAACTGAGCTGGGAAATCATTCAACTTGGTTCCTAACTAAACTCTCCTGAGTTATATGTCTCGGTTGGGACATCTGCAGAAAATGAACACATCTTGAGAATAGACCCTGAATAGCTGAATGTAACAGCTTTAATATCTACGTTCGGTTGAATGTGGCCTGCAAAGTTCCTCATTTGGTTGAGTTTCCTAAGTGATCTCAGAGGAGGCTGTTATGTGAATGGGTGCATTTATGTTCTTATTGGCTCCTGATGAATTAGGAAAACTTCTCTTAGCTTTCTTGCTTTCAGCCACTCATTGAGACATGGAGTTACATGTCAGTACAGATACACTGGGCTATTTCTGAATCAATGATAACCTATTCGGCTTCCCAAGAAACCTCCAATTTAATTGTCCATTCTAGGTATAGAGACTGTCAACAGTTTGTTGTTCTGTTATCTAAGTCTAATGAATACTGTAAACCACTCCAGCTGCTGAAATGGCCCCTCACCACAAGAAGGACGTTGAGGTGCTGGAGCAGGTCCAGAGAAGGGCAACAAAGCTGGTAAACGGTGTAGAGCACAGGTCTTACAAGGAGCGGCTGAGGAAACTGGGGTTGTTTAGTCTAGAGAAGAGGAGGCTGAGGGGAGACCTTATCATTCTCTACAACTACGTGAAAGGAGGTTGTAGTGAAGTAGGTGCTGGCCTCTTCTCTAAAGTAACGAGTGACAGGACAAGAGGAAATGGCCTGAAGTTGCACCAGGGGAGGTTTAGACTGGACATTAGAAAAAATTTCTTCACTGAAAGAGTGATCTGGCATTGGAACAGGCTGTCCAGGGAAGTGGTGGAGTCACCATCCCTGGAGGTGTTCAAGAAACGTGTAGATGTGGTGCTTCGGGAGATGGTTTAGTGAGTTAGGTGGTGCTGGGTTGACGGTTGGACTTGATGATTCTTGAGGTCTTTTCCAACCTTAATGATTCTATGATATTACTACCCTTAATTGCCTTGTAGGCAACAATTTTAAGATCACAGTATTTTAAAATCATAGAATCATAGAATGACCCG
>NW_010100543.1:53781-60224 GCF_000699245.1 Pterocles gutturalis | reverse complement strand
GCATTCGCCTCAGCGCAGCCTGGCACCGGCCGGGGAGAGAGTTTCCCCCTCAGAGTGGGGGGGGAGGGAGGAAAAACCCGGCGTCGTTGCCAAGTCCGAATGTGTGTCATGCTGCCGATGACACATTTGATTGTAATTTTTATTTTTTTCCCCCTTATTGAGACCGCGGTTGAGGCCGTGGCAAAGGTGGATTTGAGGGGCAAGGGGCTCCCGAAAGCCACCCGGGTTGAGCAGCGGGCCAGACGCCTCCGGACTGGGCTCTGGCCACTGTCCTGCTTGGAAAACCGGGGAAACTCACCTTTTTCCTTTCAAGGTGCACCATCCTCCTCCCCACCCTGTCGTGTCTGGATGTTTCGGTGTTACCTGGGCTTGACTTGGCACGGCAGGAAGATGTGTGTGTCGTAGGGTGAAGCCGTGGTCCGCAGTGGGGGGTTTTGGTGGCTTGGATTGATGTTGGGAGCGCTTAATGTAAAATGGTTATGTCTCTGTTTCATTGCAATTGATTTTTTTTCCTTCTTAGTGTATTTTTAGAAATGTAAATGTGGTGTATGTCCTCATGTGCTGTACGTTCAGAGTAGCTAAAATAAAGTAGATACATGGAAACCCCAGCAAATACAACGGCATTTCCATACACAGGGTATCTGAAGCCTTAGTGCTCTGTGGGGTTTAGTTATTAATACTAATTGCTCGATCTTTGTAATTCCTATCATTTGTAAACTAATTGCTGAATTGAAGGTTTACCAAGCCTCACAGCACTCCAAAATGATCTTTCTCAGACATCTGAAAAATAAATCTACTGAACTTCTGTTAAGAGGAAAGTCCAGCATCATTCTGAGAATCTTCCACATGAAGCTTCTTTTTTTAAGGCAAGCACCCTTGTAAATAAGAAGTAGTAAAGTATGGCTTTAGTCAGTGACTGCTTAAGTGTAGTCTTAAGTATGCTTAAGATCAGTAAATTTCTAGAGGAAATGAAGTCTTTAACAAATCTTGTCTTGCTTCTATCTATAAAGAGGGAGGGAAACAAAAAATCATCCCTGAGACTGATACCAAATAGAAAATCAGTCCTTATCCCAAGGAGCAACTTGCCCAGCATAACCCAAAAGCTTCCAAAATGTCTGTAGTTTAGCCTTTATGAGGGATCCTTGAGCTGTGGTCTCATAAATCAATATGAAGTGGGCCTGCTTCTGCTCTGGTGCTAGTTTAGCACTAGTGTAACTTCATTAACTTTAATTGAGTGGATTTGCATTAATGTGAGAAGTAATCAAGAAACCCATGTTTTCTGAAAGGCCCCTATAGTAGTGACGTGACAAGCTCTGATTCCTTCTCTCATCAGACCCAATTACACCACCCTTACTCATGCTGAGTGGTACTTTACTGCGCAAGTACTCCCTGCGATGCTTGTATGACTACTTGTGTACTACAGTACCAATCTGGGTGAGGTAGAGTGGTGCTTATTTTTTTCATAACTATTTTTTTTCTTCACTTGAAATAAGAATGTATTGGATAACTATTTTTCTTGGGTTGTGAAGAAAACTTCTGAGGATTAAATGTAAAGCTGCTCTGTTAAGTGACTGTACCAAAAACCCCCTCTTTAAGACTTCTGTGTGACCAGTGAAACAGAGAGGTAAGTTTTCTGTGTGTTTGGCTTTTCCTTGTTGCTATGGAAAGTAGGAAAAAGATTGTTGAAAAATTCATTATCGTGTACTGAAATTCCTCTATGCCTGAGGGAATCCATACCTACATGGCGGTGTCCAAGTTGGTGTTGGTTTTTTTTTTTTCCCTTCTTTCTCCAGAAACCCCCAAACATTCACATCACATTGTTTAAATGTTTGCTATTGAAATCACTGGCAGCAGGATCAGACCCTCAGTTGTTTTTCTTTAAAGCAGTTGATAATGGCTTGGATGTGATGTTGTAGAAAGATAATATTATCTGGTGTGTCCACAGCTCAGATCCACTGTCTCATTACAATCTCAGAAGAAAGCTCTGTACTAAGCAGCCTGTAAAGAAAATATGTCTAACAAAGCAGAACTGTCTTCTGTCTTTTATGTTCTTATTTATAAATCTCTTGAAAGTTTGCTTGATACTCTTAGAACAAGACACAATTCTCTCATGTTTGTTTCGTGTTTTAACTTCCTTGTATGACTGTATTCATTGCTAAGCTTTTGTGTCACTGATTGAGATGTTATTATAATTAACATTAATTATGCAAACTAGATTGTTTTTAGAGGCTTTCCAACTCTGTATTGATACTGTCAACTTGTTTGTTTGTTGAACAAAAATCCACACATTTCACTGTTCTCAGAGGAAATCGATTAACCGGTTCCAAATTAATATATGCATGGGAAACCATAGCAAGATTAAGCTATTTTAGTTCAAACGGCACATTGAATCTTGATGGAGATGGTTCATACAGAATGGTTGGATATGAAATATCAAGGCAGGGTAAACTGGGGGAGCAAAAAGGGGCACTAGCTACAACCATTTGGGGAGTGTGTTTGCACTGCAGAATTCCATCACATTCTTTCCAGATACACAGTACTAGATTAATTGGGCCAAATTCTGCAGTCCCTAATTGAGCAAAACTCTTATTGAGGTATACTGGAGCTGTATGCTTGGTTGAGGGCTGCTGAATTTGTTCGAGAAATGGAGAAAAATTGAAGAGTTTACTTCATTAATTATTTAGGACATTTTGGATTTTAGACTCGGAGAAGATCTCTTCCTTTAATTCAGTTTAGAAGGTGTTCCAGGGTTTTTTTATTAAAAATGTCTTTGAAATATACATTCATTTATGAGATATTCCCTATAGCAACAGTAACATTTTACAGTTTTTTAGTAATGTTAATTATAGTGACATTCACAAAAGTCTCTATAGAGTCTGATTCTAAATCACCCCTTTGAAACCCTTCTGAGCTGAGAAGGACTTCTGAATCTCTCCCTAGAAATCACAGTTGTTGCAATATTTATATGTAGTATTGTTGTGTACTCTCAGGAAGAAAAAAATAGGGGAGAGGAGAAGAGTTTAAATGAGAATTTGTTGTCACTATATCAAGTCTGAAAATATATGCAGACTGGCAGATTATTCTCTATCTTAAAAATTAAGTCTTTCTAATTTCCCATTTAAATAAGCAAAATTTGGTTTGCAGTTTGCTCTGGGTAATGAAAGAGGGTTTTTTGTTTCTACTTTTGGTGCAGTGGTCCTCTGGAAAGTTAGAAACAGCACCCTGGGGCTCAACGAAGGAGGGTGTATAATTATATGCGAAGGCTCCATAGCATCAGTGAATTAGTATTAGCAACTGAGTTTGTTAAGCTGTAGAGGAGGTATTATGGAAATCAATAAAATGCTGATTTCTTTTTCTTATTGCAGGTTCCATGTTAAAAGGAAAGGATGCTATTTTTTTGTCTGCCTTTCATGTAGGCTTGCCAAACCATTAGCTGATTTGGAAAGGCAAGTTTTTCAGTTCAGACAATAAGTAGTCATATTTTTTTGACTCTTTTTAAATCTTTATTTATTAGATTGTCTTCTAGAAATCACACTAACATCTTGGCCTGCAAGTGGCTTCAGGTGTGTCTATTTGTCAGCAGAGGCAAGAGTGAAGGTCACTTATTTTTCTTATGACATGCTAGTGTGGCATTGTTTGTTGGAGCCCAAATGCTGTATGTTCCTGACATTCCTGTTGCTGCTTTAAATTAAATTATTTCAAGTGTGCGTAGGGTTCTGATGAGATGTACTGAAATCCATGGTAAAAATAAAAGAGAAATGGTGACCTTAACTCTTTCCAGAGATGTGAGTCAGGAGGCTTGATATTAATCACTATAAGATCCTTAATATGCATTGGCCTTTATTTCTTTGTTTCAAAGCTTCTTCTGCTTTTATACTAGAAAGACAAGTAACCAGATCATTCATCACATTAAGTGCTTACAGAGAAATGACAGATCAACAGCCTTATGTTGAGTACTGTGTAACATGTATGATGCATTAAGCTTTGATGATCTGTATAAAACATTTTAATTTGGAGGAACAGTAAATGGGAGTGGCTGTCTTCTAATCAAAGGATTTTATTTTTTTCTTCTTTATTTAAATTGAAATGAGGTTCATAATAAAAATATTTTATTTTAAAATATCTCTGTGTTATGACCCTTGATAAAATACTCTGAAACACTTTATTCAAGCTAAGATATGCTAAGAGCTTTGGGGGAGCTGGGAAACCTGGCTGCCTTAGCGGTGGATAGCATAACTGATGGTAATCCCGTGGACTTCATGGAACTAGGAAGGTCTAGCTCAGCAGCTTCTTAAGGGATGCTGCAGCGAGCGTGTGTTTTATGACATGTGAGCAGTGTATGTACAGAGTTCAGATATTGTGAGGCGTGCGGAGCATGTTCTTGTATGAATAGAAACAGTTCAAAATGCTGAATTTATGATGCAGGCAACATTAAAGGTCAGCAACTTGGAAAATTAATAATATGGTTTGTGTTGACATTTCAGAGGGGATTCTGATGGGGGCGTGGTTCCAGAGAATGTAAACTTGCTGGTCCTGCTGCACAGATAAAATAGGCATCCTTTCTCTTATCTCTTTGGTAACCCAAACCTTTTTACTGAGAAACTGGCAACAATATAGTTATATTCTCCCTATGCTTTACTGTTTCTGCTAATCTCTAATTAAATAGAGCCAGTGAGGGCCAGCATGGTGCTTTTAGTGCTCAACTACAGCTTAGAAATGTCACTCTGCTTTCTAATGATTATGAGCAGGTGAAGTTGCAGGAAGGGCAGGATTGGATTAAGGTAGTGTGGAAGTAAATTCCTGATTCACTAAAATAGTTGCCTGTAGTTGTAGTGATCTGAAGTACTTCATATCTCTGGCATTGCCAGGGTGCCCAGTTAAGGACAGTGTAAGAACACAGAAAGGAAAAAAAACCAACAGGTGAAGAGATCTCAACTGAACCTGAACAAAACCTTTTTAGCGCCTACCATGTGAAACAACAAATAATGAGGATAAAGTCTTTCATAACTGCAATATTACAGGAGTAATGGTGACTGAAAAAGTAGCTTCTAGACAGACAAGGAACTGTGGTCACTTTGCTGTCTTTTCATAAGCCGTTACTAATGTGATTGAAGCATTAGTTTTGAAAACAAGTGTGTTGAGATCTTGTATTCTTCCTCTTTAAAATTTAAAAGTCTATATTAATGTATTTGCTGTGGTGAAAATAAAATATTGCTTGTTTGATCATCCAAATTCAACATTCTCATTACAAAAAAATTCGCACCCTGTGTTTTGTTGGAATGAAGTCAGATATTCCTATGGATGCCTTTTCCACTTTTGTTTTTTTTTGTTTCCTTTCTTCTCAGTATCTTTTCGTCATCTGCTTTCCTTCTTTCTGTCCTACTGAATTCCTTTTCTGTCATTGTTTTTGACTCCCTTCACTTCTTTCCAGCCAATTTTTTTTTTCCATTTGTTGTTCTTTCTAGTCGTAATCAACTACCAGTGGTGCTGCTTGCTTATAGAATCACATTAACAGCTCCAAATAACACTGCTCTATGCAGGGTACAAATAAATAGCAACCAATCCTACCTTGAAAAGCTTATAGTGGGAATGTGAAATCTGGGGGACTGGCATCCAGCTCCTGGTTTTTGTGGCCCACACTTCTTGTTTTTGGTATGGAAAGCAGTTACCCTGCTGTCATGCAATGCTAAGGCACATATTGAGGTGTGGGATGCCAGTAATATTTAGTGTCCTCTGCCCTCGAAAAGAAAAGGTTCACCATTGCTGACCCACAGTCCATAAGGAAAACGTGAAGGGAGAGCCTGTTGGAGGTGTGACGTGTCCTGGTGCAGTCATCCAGAAGGAGTCAGGACCACAGCCAGGAATAATACCCAGGTGTCATCAGCTTTAGACACATGCCCTGTGCTGTAGCAAAGCAGGTTTTTTGCTCCTTCTATGCTTTGTGGAGCTCAGTTCTTCAGGTTTGGTTTTTTGTTTCTGTTTTTTTTTGGGTTGTGTGTTTTTTTGGGTTTTTTTTTTTTTGTCCTTCTGCTTCTATTTATTTGGCTGACTTCTCTGTTTTAGTCTTTTCTCATCTTTAAGATGTCATGACTACTAGTGACCTCTCAGACTGCAGTACAAGGATATTATTAAGACTTAGTGGGTTTTTGCTCATCCTGTGCTGGAATATTTAGTTGTTGCCAAAGAAAATGAGGTCAGAATCTGGGTCTCTTAAGTACCATGCGCCAGAAAGTGTGTATGTATGTGTTGAAGGTATCAAAATACTCTTTAGAAGAACAAACAAAAAGACAAACCAAGATTTGTGAAGTTAAAAAAGTTAATATTTGGTTTGTGATGCAATGTGAGAACTAAAGGTATAAAATTAGGTTTTCTGTGGTGATATAAAGGTAGAAGGTGCGGCCTTTTGAAGACAACTATTAAACTTTTTTAAAGGAACACACTAA
>NW_010100543.1:0-53765 GCF_000699245.1 Pterocles gutturalis | reverse complement strand
TGAACCTGGTAATTTGAAGGTTTTGGGAGGTAAGTGGCTGTCCTTGTGAGAGGGATCATATCTGATAGTAAAGTTTCTAAACAGAGCTGAAGTCTCTAGGCCTGGTGGTGGTGATGGTCATTGCCTGATATCAAGTGAAAGAGGTAGCAGCCAGGTATGCAATGGGAAAATGCCCAGGAATAGGGCATTCTTCCAGCATTCAGCCAATGCAAGGAGGCTGTTTTAACTGCCCTTTGATTTGGAATATTTTTAATTTATTCCTTGTTTTCAATATTTCAGTGCAAATTCTAGGGAAAGGCAGTTTCTGTCTTTTCAGATTAGCAGATTTTTGTGGCATTCCTACCTTGGAAACTCCAAAAAAGAGGGGAAAAAAAAAAAATCTCGGGTATAGTCTTCTACTCTCCCCCCTGTCATGTTCAAAATGAGATAGCCTCCCCTTGTTCAGAATAAAAGCTCTGATAATCCATTTCCTTTGCTGTGATAATCCATTGCCCGAATCTCTTGGTAGCATAATTTGATTGTGGTGCTTGGACAGCTATCATATCACTCCTTTAAAACAACAGTGTTTGAAATGTTATAATCCAAGAAATCTGGAGTTAAAGTGCTTACAGCAGTGACTAATTGCATGCTAGTGAGTATTGCTGTATCTGCCTGATTTATGTCCCTCATTGGCCAAGACAGACTTGCAGATGAGTTCTTAACATATTATTTAACAAGATGGTAGTGCTCTGTGTTTAAATTGCTTGTTGTGTTTTTTTAATTCTCCCTCCCCAGTGTGGGGTTCAGACCTCCTTATTGGCTTTATGGGAGAGCCACAGATCCAGATTCCTTCTGGAGCTGTTGCAGCATGAGTGAACAAACTGCACAGGGGTTCTTTCAAGAGCTACAAAAGTCGCCTGTGGTCCTTACCCAATAAAAGCTAAGAATTGTTATTATCTCTGGGGCTTTTCTGGGTTTGTTTTGTTTTCTTTCCTTTTTCCTTTCCCTTACTTCCCCACTTGAACTCTGATCGTAGAGGAGCTGGAGTAATTACCCAGTCTGTCTTGCGTCTTTCCATTCAGAAGAGAGTAGGGTGGGAAAGAAGGTCTAACACTGGACTGCACATGTTCTCTCTTGCCCCATTACCACCCCCAAGTCATATTTCTTCTACCTGCAAAAGACCAGGGAAAAAAATCCCGCTTTAGCACTTTTTCTTGGCTTTAATGAGAGAAATCCTTCTTTTACAAAGAGAGGAAGTAGTGTAGGGGAATGCATCTAGCACCCTTTAGGAAAGGGTCACCACCACAGGAGTGCTGTTAAGAAAGGTTGCCAAATCCTCCCAGGCTCTGCACCAGGCTGTTGTGAAAGGCTCCTATGAAATGAAGAAGTTATATAGCCAGTGTGTGCATGCATATTTCTGAAGGTTATGCTGGATTTCTGCCATGCCACAAAACTGATTAGAATAATTTATAATAAAAAGTGGGGCATGGGATTTCAGAAAATGGATAGTGTGATAGGGGAAGGAGGGAAGTGGGTGGCAGGGAGGGCAAATCTGAAGGCTTTCCTGGTCAGTGGATATACCTCAAAACGTAGATTTTCTACCACTGTCTGTAGGAAGAAGCTACCGCCTTTGCTTTTGTTGTCAGAGATGACTGCTGTATGCTTGGATTAATAGACATATTGCATGCTTATGCATTGCTGTTTATTTACTCACAGTGGGACTCAGGATATTCCAGGTACTTTCCTGGTGTTTACATATAATCTCTGATCCAAGAACTTCACAAATCTGAGAGAGGCCAGAGCAAAGTAGATAGGTGGGGAATTTACAGGTTAGTACTGAGCAACAGAATGGGATTCACAGGATGCAGGGTGCTTGAGAGGAGCCTGAGTGTGTGGCAAAGGTGCTGTGCAGGTGAGATGGGGAGGAGGGTATGTGCAGTGGCCCCCATGAAAGAAATGGGCACCATGCAGACAAGTGCTCTGACTGCTGAGCCTTCTGTCTATTCTGCATTTATCAGCCATCTAGGCCTAGTAAATGTGTGCATTTTGGTCCCTGGTGTGACTGGAAAGAAAAGAGATCCTTTGCTTTGCTTCTGCATTACAACTCAGTCCTTGGTCAGTTTAGAACTCTTGACGCCTGATCTGTCTCTTGGACGCTTTCCCCTGTATTTGTCATTGCGTGATGTGACAGCTGGGTAAGTGGACTTATTCTGTCATTTTCTGTGCAACAGAAATGCTGTGAAAATTAGAAAGTGGGGAAATGAGGCATGTGAGGTGTGTGCATGCAACATGAGGCTTGACAAGGCCAGTGAGAAGTAGCACTGGGGTTTTGCATGTGCATTCCTTGGGGCACAAAGTGTCACCATCTTCATTTCGATTTTTTCTGTGATTAAGGCCCCTGAGCGTGTCTGTAACACAAAACAGAAAACAAAAAGAAAATGTTTTCTCTGCAGCCGTCATTCTAGCATTGCTTATGTGTGTATGAATCATTCCTCCTCCATCTGGAAGGGTAAGATGCAGAGCTCTTTTCTAAGGAGGTATCTAATGCACATCCTCATAGTAGCCAGCAATTGCCATGACAAAAGGGTTGCAGCTAGTGGCTGGCACTTTTCCCATCCATCTTGCCACTAGAAACATAATGCTTTTGCAACGTGCTTGTTCTTCAGGCACCAGTGTGCAGAGCCAGTCCTCAGGACACACAAACAGAGCAGTTGCACGTTGTTTGCTTTTGTCTGTTGTGCCTCCTCGTGGCCCGAGAACTGGGAAATGGGAGTAACGTCTATGAACTGATTTTCTTTATTAGAGTGTGACATGGAGTAGATGGGAACAGTGGTGTACTGGTGGAACATCCTCAGGTGTGGGAAGAAAAGCAGCAAGGCATCTAGCACTGCCAGTGTAACATTAAGTGTGGGAGAAGACCTTGTTTTGCTTTTAACCTTGTGTGCTTTGCACATAACAAGGCACAATTTAGTAGTATTGAATGCACAAGGAAAAAAAAGTCAAATTTTAAGAAATGTCATATGTTGTTCATGCAAACTGACAACCGTGTATATATTCTGTCCTTCACTTGATTTGCAAGAAGACCAAGGCCCTGACTCAATTAACTTAGTCTCAAGTGTTCCTATGATGTCAAGAAAGGATTTTATTACATAGCTTTTTGTAGAGGGGTGTTTAAGTGGTGTCAGAATGGGTGGTAGAAGCAAGGTCCCCTTAATCTCACTACTCTGCCTTAACAAATCTGCTATCTTTCTCTGTCACTGAGCATAACTAGAAATGTCCTCATCTTGCAGCAGTGTCTAGCTCAATACGCAGTTCAAACCTACATGTAGAAGCTTGATGTTCTTCTGCTGACGCTCCTTGAGGCACTCTTGAAACTCACCAAACACATGCCCATGGGATTGGACGTGTCTTTGCTACTTTCTTCTTTTGGATGATGATTGGATATGAGGTAGAGGAGAGTCCAGGATACGCTACCTGCCCCTAGGGCCTTTGGTGCATTTAATGAGCTGGTGTTTGGACCAGTTGTTCTCAGAGCTGGGACCAGTGTCTCTTTCTCCCTGAGAAGTGCCTGTGTGAACAGGAATTTCCTGCTCTGCATTTTAACCAGTGTCTGTTCTGCAAGGCAGACTCATTTCTGCTGCAGGAGCTGAGAGTCATCTCTCTGTCTTGCACAGGGGATTCTGGAGGTTTGAGCACTGGTCCTGCAAGACCTCAGCCAACTGGGGTTGGAGTGGCAATGGCAGGGAGGAAATCATCAGCCTTCTTCACCTGAAGGAGCTAAGTCCTGCTCTGCTGCATGGAAGATACAGACTTGTATCTTCCATGAGACGTGAAGGACAGGTTCCTGTCTTAGTGTGTGGATGCTTCTTTTTGATGGGTGGATTTAAGATGCAGATCTGTTCTTAAAGTCTCTTGTTATCTGGCTCTACACAGCAACATGCTGATCTCAGGGGTGCAAAGTACTGGCCTGTTTCCTAACATGGTTTGAGGGAGCTGGAGGCAGCTGATGGGGTCTGTAGGCTTTCTGCAGTGGAGTTCCTGTTCTGAGGTGAGAACAGCTGTGCCCCTTTCCTTTGGAGCTATTGTTGACAGCAGGCAGGGACTGTGAAACCTTCCTGCACTGCTGAAGCTGAACGCTGCATGAGTGACTGTCTGTCTGCTCCCTCTCAAAGTGCTTTTTGGGGGGGAATGCTCTGGAGCTGGCATGTGAAGCAGTGCCGTAGAAAGCCACTCTGCCCTGGAGAGTGAAATACTCCTGCATATTAGGGCTTGGTCCTGGACTTTGTATCTGGGGAGAGCTTTTCTTTTACTATGTCTCAAGCTTTTGCTTTTATCTTTCCTCTGATACATAATAGTCTGGAGATAATGCTTTGTTACTTTCTTTAGCTTCATGATTGCTGTTTATACTGTAGTGTAATAAACACAATTAGCATTTCAGGTTTATTTCAGGGTGTGTGCTTGCGTGTGAAAAAGATTTGGATACATTAACTCTGCCATCTTTCTTACCTGTGCCTGAGCTTTTATCTGCTTATGATCTTTCCTGATACACAACAGCTATGGAAAGGAAATAACACTCATGCTCTTGGAAACGTTTCAGTAGCTTGACTTTGGTAAGCAGTACAATGATAATAGGGATGAGGGTGATAACACACAGTGTCTTACTTTGAAAACTGTCTTCTGGATCCTGCAGAGTGTGGTCAGCAGGTAGAGGTTGTTCACACTGCACACTTCACCTGCAGTGTCCAGTTGAAACATGCTTCATGTATATAAATTCAGCTCAGCTTTTCTGTGTGTGACAGGTTAGAGTGCAATGTCTGGGGACCCACAAGGTGGAATAATTGCATTTACATGTGTGTTTGTGTGTGGCCTCTCAGCAGGTCTATTTTCTCCTGTAACATGTTCAGTATCTTCCAGCCTGAGTCAGCTATGGGTATTTCCACTTGCTGAGAGGCTGAAGACCAGGTTCTCATGGCCTAAATTCCACCTAAGGCTCTCTGCTTGAAGGCTGACGGTCAGCTGGAAGGAACTAAAAAGATACAGAGACTTAGGTGCAATTTAGGGCATGTGAATCCAGCTCTGCCTCTCCTGTGATATCAGTGTACCATAAGCATCTAATGTAGGAAGCTGGTAGTGAACAGGCCAGGCCGATTACTGTGTTTTCACTTTCCAAAGTGTTTCTAGACATACTGAACTAGACTCCTCACCTCTAACCCAGGTCCAATTTGAATCCACCAGACAACCCATCAGTGTTAGGCAGAGCAAAGAACCTGATCAAAACATTGCTGCTTATTCCTGAAAAGGCCTTGACATTTCACAGCATTTACCATCTGGAGGGTAACTGGAAGGGTGGGGGAGAGGCCTGGAGCTATGCTGGTGCATTTGTTGTTTGTTGGCTATTGGGTTTTGTTGTTGTTGTTGTTTCAGTGGGGTTTTTTTATTTCTTCCTCTAACAAAGTTTGAAAGCTTGCAGTGCATCCATGGCCGAGAAGGACTAGGCAATGCTCTGTTACCTGTCAGCACCAGATAGATCTGGTGTTGAATGAGTGACACGCTTGGGTTCTTAGACAAGGGCTGCTGACGGTGCTTTGCAGCAACCCCAGCGTGCTCGGCTGTGGGGGAACTGAGCCCTCCCAGGCTTGCTTGTGACCATAAAGTGTGATCTCTCACTATGCTGGCCCTGGTAATCTCTGGCTATCGATCATCCTCTTCTCGTTTGGAAGAACTTTGACTTAATAATAATGAGAGATACATCAGCTTGAGTAATTTCTGTTTGAAGATATTAAGCTCTGTGAATACTGAAGAATATTGTATCCTAAGCTTTTGAGCAGTTCTGACTGTAATGCAGGCTGTTCTTGGAATGATTTATTTCAACTATAGGGCCAGTTTAAATAGAGCTCTTTAAGTATATGTTGCTGTTCCTCATACATCAAAAAGTGAAGTTCAGTGAATAATGAGTTGTCATGGGGCACCACAATGAGATAAGAACTTATCATAGCTTTGCAATAAACGGCAATGTCATTAAAGGAAAAAAGACTTTTCGTCTATAGGCTTAATTGGAAAAGCCAGAAATCTTGTGTAGAGTTTTTTACCATGCTGACCAATTGGAGTATATTGTAATAAGAGCAAATTTCTGTGCAGAGGGTGTCCAAAATTTTGATTGCTGCATGAGCCACATAGCTGTGGGATATTTTCCTATGTGTGTCTTTTATATAGATAAGTGACGGTACCTGATTTCTGGTCCTGGAAGGAAAATGTAATACCTTATTATTGAACAGCTTTCCAAGATGCAGCAGTTGTCATTAAAACACATCAGTGGAAAATGGAGCTGTATTTTGCAAGTGTGGACTTTTTTTTTTTTAAACTTTTAATGGCCATGACTTGCAGTTATGTCATGCTGTAGTTTTCAACTGTGCAAGGCAGTTTGACTCGTTTATAGTCTCATTCAGGTCTTTAATGTGCACAGAGAAGAAGCTGGTCACTGGGATTGCTGATCATACGGACTGGAGGAGGGGATGACCAGCCCTCGTGTACAGGGGTACCAGGCACTGGCTCTTTCACTAAGTTTTGTAACAAAGCCCCTATACTCAAATTTCCCTGTCTGCAGAATATAGGTCCATCCTGCAGTTTATAAAGAATTTGAAGAGGAATGATGCGGAAGATCCATGCCACTTTTCTTCCCTTTGTGGTGCTTACTTTAACTTATTGGTTTTAGTAAGTAGAATCATTGTACCACTGTGGTCTTGGTGATAGTTAGCAGGACACCAGGACACTGCGATCTGCCCATCTGTAACAACTCTGCTGGAAAGGTCTGATCTGCAGGAGCCCTTGTTTTCTCTTAAGGATGAAATGCAGTTGAGCATGTGGTGAAGTCTGCTCTGTGGTAGAAATTAACTTTAAATATATACCTCGGGATTTTTTTAATCATTAGGCTTAAATTGATTATTTCCTACCAGTTGTAGGACTCCTAAAAACTGCTTTTTCTCCTTCCATAAGAAAAATAAGGTGTGCAAATGCTGTGTTATAGGTAAGACATGGCAACAATAATGCATGAGGAGCAGTGAGAGGGAAAAAACAGCTTCCTGTTGTGCGTTTTCTAATTTTTTTTCTTCCTAATTATGTGGAGTTGGAAGAATGAGCTGGTAGGATATGAGTATTGCCATCCCATAATAAGAGTTGTGGTCATGGGTGCCATGCAAGCATGAAACTTCAGGAGACTGATGTGTTTTGAGGACAGACCAGGAATAACTCAGGCCTGCACATGGCCTTTGCAGGTAGAAGGTAAGCTAAGGGAACATCTACAAAGCTAGTGCCCAAAGCTGGAATTGTGCTCCCTGTTCCAGTTAAACCAATACATAAACCAGTTCACTTGATGTTCTCATTAATTTGGACTGCTTACCTTTCCAGTTTTTCCAGCTTGTGATTTGAGCAGAATGAGCCAGTAGGAGAAATGACAGTCTGGAACTGGCTTGACTTGTCTCTGTCTCTCCCCAGAAAGCCAGTTTCTTCTCTACCACTAAAATAGGGACTGGCTCCACAGCTATTGTTCAGGACACCTGAGACTCCACAGCGAAATCATCTGCCACTGCCTAGAAAAGGGACAGCGAAGGAAAACTTTGCCAGCTCCTTCTGTGCCTTTCTACCTACTAAGGCTTTTCTCCACTGTACAAATGGTGTAGCAGCTGTGGCTTGAAAATCACTGGGGCTTTCGCCTCACCCTGGGGTATTTAACTGTATCCAGCCCTGGCACCTTTACAAGCACAGGCAGCAGAAGCTGTGTGTGGGGCCAGTGTCACATCTGTGCAGAGTGTGCTGCTTCTGACAGCCGTGGCCTGCCTGTGTCTCCTTCCAGCATGGCCACAGCACACAAAGCAGGCTGGCCCATGGAAAGACAAGTTGCGCTGTTCTTCTGACTTGAGACCTTCAGGCCTGTGGTGACATTGAGCCTCTTGTCCCTGAAGATACTAGGGAGTAGCATAAATAAAAGCTTCGCTTTTCAATGGAGAACCAAATACATGGGTTACTGAGGGATCTGTGGGACTGGTTGGAGTGGGTTTTTCTGCTGTGTGGGTGTGTGAGAGGGGCATGGTAGGGAGAAGGAGACTGGGTACTCAGTACAGCGTTTAATTTGATTGTGTAACTCCACCGCAGCATGCTCATGACGTGTGTTTCTGACTTAACCAAGAACCACTGAAGGTGCAAAGCCCCTCTGTGTTCTCTCTGTTCCAGGAAGTTCTGGCTGAACAGTCAACAAGTCCACAGAGTCCCTTAGGTGTTATGATGCCTGTGGAAAGAGAAGTTGGCAGTGGGAGTAATTTTCTGGCTTGTGTTGCTGACTATGACGAAAAAAGAGTCAGCTTTCTTGACCTGGAATGATGCCGAGGCTGAGTGTAGGCTGGAGAATGCAGCCAGGGGTCTTTCCCTCATGCCTTTGATCGTTTGAAAGAGATTTCTTTGTCATCAAAGTAGACCCTAACCTTCCATGGGTTCTCCTGGTTGAATTCAGGGGTCCATAGCTGAGATCTGAGGCCTGCCTTCTCCTCAGCCTCACTTCGCTATCATTTTTATGCAGCTCTGCATGGGGCACTAGTATAGACTTCGATGCACTATATTCTCACCCATCACAAAGTGCTCCCTGCTTTTGTATGCTGCCTGTCTATCAGTGGATGCAGCTGGTATGTTCACTTGCATTTCCTTGGTATTGCTAGAAGCCACTCTCAAGTGTGTTCTGACAAACAAAATAAAAAAACTGAAACCTGTGAATCTCAAAAACTTGGAAGCTTGAAGAAGACCAAGTAGGGAAATTATATCTTTGTCAGCACCAAGGCCCTCTGACACAAAAGATCGCAGCAGTGATCCGTGTCTCTTGAGAGTTTAGAGATCAGGGGCTGGATTTCTTTTCTTACACTGAAGGTTGCCAACTTCATGACCAAAAGAAAGAGTGGGGGGGAAAAAAAAAAGGAAATAAATAGTTGATTTCATTGGAAAAAGAAAAAGGGATATGCTGAAAACCTATAACTGAATTGGCTTGAGCTTATGATTGAAACTCTTACAGTAACTGGCTGTGATCTACTGTCATGTTCATATATTGTAGGGGGGTGAGTTTTTGGTTTGCCGCCTGCTTGCCTTTTAGTCTTGTGTGTGCACGAAGAGGAGGGAATAGCATGTCAGGGGCAAGAGGCAGGAAACAATCTCTTACATGTGCATTTAAGGGACTGACATTCAATGACTGGAGTTGGGAATAAGCTGCATCTTAGACCAGGAAAAAATAAACTGAGTAAATTAAGCCACTAGAGTTGTTTAGTGTATGGAACAGACCCTGGCAGAGGAGATGCTGGCTGCAGCATTGCACATCTTCCTGGCCTGAGTGATGTTGTGTCAGGGAATTGGAGAGGCTGAAATCCTCTGTGTTGGTTCTGAATCTGGCATATGTGATAATTAAGATTTACTGTAGGCTCCAGTGGGAGAAATGGAGAGGATTGCAAACTCCCAGAAGGTCGTTTGGATGCTGTTTGTACTTGCATGAGGAATACCACCTGGGAAAGGGGTATTCCTCCTTCTTTAGAAGGAAATAGGGATCAGCTGAGAGCATTTGCTCTAGTTTTACATAGTAGTGTAAAACAGTCGTGTGATTTTTATTTTTCAATAGTTAGCAAATTGGGTAGTAGTGATAGATGTGATTAGAGCTGTGATTAACTGTGTTGCTTTTGACTTTGTGGCTGAACCAAAAATGTGGGTTGGTTTGAACTGAAAGATGAAAAAATTTCTTTTGCTAACATGAAAAATTAAGATTTTGGGTAATCCTAAAACCAAGTATTTTGGATTGTCTAAACTCCTTTAAGTTAAAGAGTAAGTGATTGAAAACAGTTTTCTAGTTTAAGAGAAACAGGAGTCTTTGGGACTGTTCATTGAATTCAAATTGATTTCAGTCCTCCTGAATCCACATTTTGCTGAATGTAACATGGGACAGTTTTACCTGCAGAGGGAAAGGGAGCTGTGTAGTCCCCCCAGCTGCTCACTACACTGTCAACTAGAATTGCTCCTGTATCATTTGAGTGTAATCACAACTGTTCAGCTTCCTTATTCAGAGCAGTGCTGTGCACACCCTTGAAATAGTTCTCCAGACCAAAAAACATCCCAGCATCTATAACAGACAGATAAAACTGATAGTCACAGTGAGCTTCTTTTTAAAAAAAAAAAAAAAAAAAAAAATTGTGCACGTGGAAGGCAAGTGAAAAGGATTCCCTAATGAAAAGCAGTAAAAGAGCTGAAGAGCACAGTAAACAAAGGTCAATGTAGACTGAGTGCAGACAGAGGCTAAACTTATTTGCAATACAGAGAGAGTGCAGTATAAAATGGAAGTGGCCAGCCCAAGGAGTATTACCATGCATAGATAATACATATATATGTAGATAATATATGCAATCATACATTCTGAAAACCCGTCATCACAACAAATTGCAAAGCACAGAACATGCATGCGAGTTCAAAAAGACGCAGCTGGAGAACATAATACCAAGATCACCACAGAAACAGTGTTCCTTGGGGGTCAGTTTGTTTAAAGCAATCCTTTAAGGCTCTACAATGCATCAGCAAGCAAATTCACAGAAAGTGACTTTTCAAATAGATACTGGAGCGAGGTACAGTGAAATTTCAAGTGTGTGAATGCAGAAAGGTTTGGTGCCGGCCTTATAAAAGAAAAAAAAAAAGTGCCCTCAGATTCACCCATCAGCCCATGTGGCAAAGCCCACGTTGGCTTGTCTATAGAAAGTTTGATACTATTCAGTAGTACTTTGCTGTGGAAAAAAAGTCTCATGAGCCTGGTTGGAAACACTCTGCAAACACAGTTTTACAAATGCATGTGCTGAGCAGTGTTTTTATTAAAGAATACAAGAGGCATTGCAAGGAAGAGTGGATTAAGGAAGTTATTTGAGATACTGGTACAGATCTTTGTATCCCAACAGTGTATATGATCCATACTGTGTCCCCCTTGGCTCTGAGACATGAAGCAAAAGATGGCAGTGTTAAAAATAAGTGCTGCTGATTCGTTGTAGTTATCAACCAAGTTATTAGCGTATGGTTCTGCTTTAAAGAAATGCCATTTTGAACTGTTGTCTGTATACAGAAGGCCTAAATGAGGCCACCTTGAGAACTCTTTACCCCAGTGTGGTTACATGAGGAAGGTACAGAGATGAGAAGACTTCCAAAAGAGGAAATAATGTCTAGACTTCAAAATGCCGGTTCTCAGTTTTGTTTTAGCTAGTGATATCCTGTCTGGTATCTTTGAGTCTGTATGGAGGAAAAATAATTGACTGAGAGAAGGAAACAGTCAGTAACATAAGGAGATGCCATGTACTGTTTCAGAGTAAAAGTTCCCAAACTTTCATATTGAAAATTGTCACCAGCCCCCAAAATTTGTCACAGACCAGAAAGGCAGCATGTACTTTATTGTCTGATAGTGTATCAATTTAATATCACACTGGCCAGCAGTCATGGAAAGTGTTCTTGTGAAGGTGGTCTGCAAGGTCTTGACTAACTTGCATGCTGTAGCCAATGTGTTTTCTTCAATTTATGGTAAAGGTTAAAAATTTAGGCTTCTTTCATGTTTTAGCTGCCTTGGGGGTTGGGATGGATGTGCTGATCCCCAGCTTATTTTTATATGTGACTTGATAAATGTAAATATAGAACATTGGACCTAAGGATTTAAGTTCACTATTTCTGGTAGTTCAAATTCAATTCCTCCAGTTTTGCATATTTTCTGTGTATACTGTGCCACTGGTGTTGAGGGGGGAGAGATCTCAAACTTAGTATTTCCCTAAATGAGGAGGAAAAACAATTATTTATGTTTGTGGTTAACCTACAGAGCAGTATTAATGGTCTGGAAAATCTCTTGAGATAATTTGCTCAATAGAAACATTTGAGAAACTATTTAAACTTGAAAGAGAAGTGTGTCATGAGAAGGTGGGATATGATGGAGTTAAAATCATCAGGAAAGCAAGTTGGTGTGCGTATGAAGATCCTCTCCTGATGCATTCGTGGGAAGTAAGAAGGCAGAGGAGTGTGTATTTAGGTGCTGAGGGGAAGAAGCCATTACGTGGAACCAAAAATCTTCACTGCAGTTACTTCTTTGGCTCATATGACCATGGTGGTCCATGCTTGGATGCAAATACTGGAAACTTCACTTGAGATGCAAATAATTGCATTTTGTATTCCTCAAATTCACATATGCTGGAGTGTTTTTCTAGGCAGAAATGACGGTGTAACACTTAAAACTTCAAATGGATCCTTACAGCCATCGAGATAATTATATTTGTAGTGTATAAAAGTTGTGCTTGATGACGGCATCAAGTCCTGTTCTGTATCTTCTGTCCCTTTCCGTCTGCACAAATTCACTCACAAATAAAGACTAGCCCTTTACAGGGAATAATGTAAGTGACCAAATGTTATGAACAAGTTGGGCTTGGTTGGATTTTTCCTTTGTTTTTTTCCTCTGGACTGTTAATATGTTTTAGCATATTTCCATATATGAAATTTTAATTAAGTAATTTTACTTAACACTGACCTGGGGCTTTCCTAGTGTTAGAAGAGAAAGGCAATGCAGTTACCCTGATGACCTTAATAGCCTGGTAAACTTAGCTATTTCTTCTATGCTGTCAAGTATTCCAATTTTTACCTAATTTCTTTTATTGACGGACAGGCATTTTTTTTTAATTATGTAATTGTGTAAGCTTATTTGTAGGGATTTTAAGGGTATCCCAAGCTTTCTTTTACTCCATTATGTTTTCATCATTATTTTCATCCATACTGTGATAGTTTTTGCAAGAAAACTGTCAGTGTTTCCCTTTCTCTCCTTTGCAGTTTCTCAGAGAAGATGGAGTGTTGGGATTTTTTTTGTTTTCTTTTTACTTCTGGTATCACAGTGGAAAATAAAAGCAAGTTGTTTTTCCCCTGTATTTGTGTGCCCACAAATAGACACACATGTTTTTTTTTTCTCTCCCACATGTGCGCATGCATGCAAACACACACAAGGAGTTTGTTCTTGCCTGTGTGCAGCCAAAAGAGGCTGGATGTGGCTGTCTTCAGCTCAGTGGAAATTGGCACCATCCCATCTCCAGTAAACAACAGCCTGACGTCAGCTCACACGGCGGTGATAGCAGTATAACTTGAGAGATTTTTCAACTGGGCAAGCTGTTGAAAGGCTATCGCTGGGTTTTATAATCTCTGGCTGCACTTGAGAGGAATTGGTGCAAAGGTGGGGGGAGGAATGGTTGCTTAATGACAGAAATAATAGAGCAATTCTTGATAACTTCATATGGGATGGAGAGGTGATTTTTAAGTTTTACACCAAAGGGTATTTTGATTCCTACCTCATCGGCTGCAGTTGATGTCTCCAGTGTTATTCTAGGTTCTGAAATCCTGGCTGCTCTGTGGAACTCCCATTTGTTCCGTATTGGAAGTCGGACAACAATTAAAGTGCTGTACAACAGTCAATCAAGCAGATGATGAAATTTGACTTTTCTATTGTGTTGAATTAAGCACTTTCATTATGATTTTAATTCCTGATGTTTGCTTTATTCAGTTGTAGTTATAGTTCAAAGAACTGAGCCTGGTGATGCTAAGATTTTTTACTAGTTTCTGTATATTTGTTTTCTCTTACTGGAATATAAGTATGTAAGTTGTTGAGGCCCAAAATTGTAACCACAACACCCAGAAAAGTTTTACTTGGAAGATACTTGTTTATTCATCATTAACAAATTAGGCTAGAATGAAGGTACCATTTTGTGGTGCTGGTTTCAGATAAGGCTTTTAGAAAAGTAGCTGTTTTCCTGCAATGCTACAAATGCCTTGACTGCAAAGTTAGCAAAGCCTCTGTTGCGTTTCTCAGAGCCACTGTGACTTAAATTTAATAACAGATGGTTCTCCTCATAACCCAACAGTTGAAAGAGGCTTTTCTATTGTTCAGTACTACCGCTGAAAACACATTTCCATTATGAACTTACAGTACTCTTATGCCAAAACCAACAGTTAAAAATGAATGGTTTGCTCTGGTAACAGGACAAAACAAACATGAAAATCATCGTGTTGTGTGACAGAAAGTCAGAATATTAAAGTAAAAGAAGTTGATAAACCTACCAGAATAACTATTTGATGGGCTATTCTTGAATCAATGACACTTCCAAGCAAATATTTCAAGGATATAAAGAGTACTGCATCAACTTCTACATTGTTTCTTGTACTACTGCAAAGATAGCAAAAAGTTCATATTGCATTTAGGTCCTGTCATGAGGGATTTACAGAGTTTTGTGAAATCCTGGAAGGGAATGTGAATAACTGCCAATATTAACATTTTCTAATGTACAAATTTTTACATCTGCTTTTAGGGTATATTCAGACTGGGTTAATCATAAAATCAGTCTTAGTAGGGAGGGACAAGAATGTGAGGGGGGGGAAAAAAAAAAAAACCCAGACTTTTTCTAGAATGGTGCCTGTCCTGTTAGTAGCTTTTTGACCTTTAGATGAAATCTGATGGACATGCACAAGTCTCAAAGATTCACAGCTTCAGTGAAAGCAGGCAAGAAAGCAAGGATCTGTCCGAACCCATATTTCTGAATGAATTCTTACAGATCAAAAGAAAGTGTGGGATAGATCTGTGCATCTTGTAAAGAGAACAATACAATGGCAATTGCTGATCTTGCAGATGGGAAGGAAAGGGTGAAGAGCAGCTCTTTCAAAACCAGGGAAGTCCTGACTTTCTGCGAGTCTGACTGACCTTGGAGACTCCTGTGGCTACTTGACATCCTGCTCCCCAGAGGGGCTGGCATGTGGCAGGGTCTGACCATTCTTGATTTATGAGAAAAGCCCCGGACTGTTTTAGAAGAGATCAGGAGCCAAGCTGTTGGAAAGCTTTTGCTTGAGAGCTTGCAGTAGGACGAGAGTTGACAGCTCAGGTAAGGAATTTGTTCAAGAGGGATTGTCTGGAGCAAAACTTTCCAAAATCTCAGTCTAAATTACAGGCTGGCCATAGGTGACCTGATGCCTGGCTGTGGTCAGAATCGGAGCTCTGCTGCAGTACAAGGAGACGTGTGAGGTGGGTGGTGAGGCCCCTGGAGCTGCTTCGGTGTGGTGAGGTGACCTTTCCCCAGCTGCAGACTTCTTACACTTCAGGGCCTGTGGGCAACTCCAGCATCACCACTTTGGCCCCATGCAAATGTGAACTTGCCAGTGTGTAGGAGGAAGGCAGGCCTCTTCAGTTGTCCTTCCCAGGCAGATGTGACACAGGCTGGGCAGTGCTTCCTGCATACAAAGTTTGGAGCAGGTTGCCTTAGGTCTGTTTATGGTCTCTTTCCTTCTCTGGGGTCTGGTGGCAGGCTGCTAGACTGTCAGTGCCTTCCCTACAGTCTGCCTCTTTTTCTGGGGTCTGGCTTGTGCCTGGGGAGGGTGATATTTTGACTTGTAGGACTGTGAAACTCTTACAGCAGACTTAGCTGAACTGGGATCTCATCCTAGGTCACTTCAGTAGTACTGTGCATTGCACAGGGCTTGTCACAACCCCCAGCAGAACTTCCCCTTCCAAAAACTGTACCAGCAACTAGCAGAGGCAGTTAATCTGTCAGCTGCAGCCTCACTGAATTTCTGTTATGCCATGAATGGGAGGAGACATGCAGTGGAAAAGTTCCTTTATGTTCCTTTTTTATTTTTTTTTTTCCATGTCTTCCTTTACTGTCCCTCATCTTGTCCAGCTAGCCTGCTACTGCTTGAAGTAGGGAGATGAGCTGGTGGGAAAGGCACATGCACTTTGCCTTTACCTCCAACTGGGTAACATTTGCTGCCAGTGGTAAGAGTTAGCCAGAACTGCTCACACTAGCCTTGACCTAAACCACAAGTCGGAGACATGTTGCAGCATATTTCCTCTTGCTGGGAATCTGCAGAGTGGCCTTTGGATAGGCAGCCCTGCTTGGCTCTTTTCTTCATGTAACAAAGTTTGCTGAATGGCTGTTGACGTTATGGTTCACTTTGTATTGAGTGAAGCATTAAGTTTAGCTTTAATGTGGCCAGGGATCCAATAATATGGAATTTTAATCAGTTGCAAAAAATCTTGAATTTGCTTTTGGTTTTATGCAGATAGTTCTAAAAAGGTTCCCAAATAGGCTGGTCTGCTATCAAGGTGTAATCTTGGTATGATTTTGTCATACATCTTAAAAGGAATTACCCTTCCTCAAAGATTTAGAAAAATCTTGTGGCCAGCCCCTTTAAAGTAATGTTGCAGGGCTTCTAAAGAAATGATGCTGAGTACTTCTTTTTGTTATCAGATTATTTTTTGATCTTTGCAGGTTGATATTTTCAAGATTTCCATGTAACATAAGGGGCTAAAAACCAAAAAGAAAAAGAGTGAAGCTGAAGTTCTTATTAAATAACTTCTCAGTACTTGGCAACACTATGCTGAGAAGCACTGCCAAATGCTTCTGCCTTTGCCCCTTCTGTGCTTCTGTAATGGTTACAACTTTTCTGAATAATAAAGAATCATCAGAAGGATGGCCTCTCCCCATACTTGATCACAATGTGAGATGGGAGCAGACTGCACAAACAGCTCTGGGCAAGACTGAGGGAGGGAGGATTCTTACCAGCATTTACCACTGGAGCTTTGCTGCTTTACAAGGCTAGAGCTGCTCCGTGACCTGTTCTGTGTCTGCTACAGCATGTGCATCAGGAAGTTTAATGAGGTGAAGGACAGTCCCCAGTAAATGTTGGGGATTTGGGGTTCTCTTGTTTGTTTTAAGACACTCCTACAAAGTGAAGGGCAGGATAACCCTGCAACTTACATCAGCTCCATCTAAACTCAAAAACCCAACAACAGTTCCCAGGCTTGGTTTCATACCTTGGCCAGATCCTCACAGCTCATCTGCATAAAGTCTGTGTTTCCAACTCAAGCAGATGAGCAAGAACAAAAAGGAAGGGGGCCACAGTGATCCTGTTTCATAGCTTAGAGAGAGCCACCGTGGCCTACTCCTTTTCTTTTTTTTTTTATGCTCTTTAATTATTATTATTCCCCCGCAGTGGGCACAGAGTCCTATGGAGCGTGTGATGCCTTCGCATCCCCTCCCTTGCTTGTGTTTGACTGAACAGGAGACCAGTCCCATCCAGAGGGATCCCAAAGTTCTCTACAGCTGCCTTCTCAGACTCAGATTTCTCCTTCTTGTTTGATCTTTTTAAGGGTAGTATCAAGTACACAAAACTTACTGATTTCTTCTTGTTGGCAATGCCATGAAAGCCCAACAGGGAGGAAGAAATCAAGAAAACGAGAACAGTGGGTGGGGTAGAGCAGATGAGCAGGAGGAATTGGACTTTTATGAATCTACACAGAGCAAAATAGGGATTTGTGTGCTATTTGGACAGTCAGGTAAAGTACACAGCCCTCCATTCAGCTCCATGGTACTCCTGCTCCCTGTCGAGGGCCCCCAGTTTTACCTGTGTAAATGCCTTGTGGATTTTTTTCACCCTGAATAAAACAGTATGGTTAAAAAAACAAGCAAACAAAACAACAACTCAAAGGTCTTGCGACTTAAATGCCTGTTTCTACCACTAAAACCTCAATTTTCTCATTACTACAATAATGTGTTGAATTAAAATGGTTGAAGACCTTCTCTAATTATAATACTGATTTTATTTTTCTTTTTGGTAGCAATAATAGTCAAGCAATGGTATGCTGACAAAGACAGCTTTGAATGAGTAGCAGTCCTGAGGGATGCCATCCTGCTTCCTCCCCTCAGCCCCATCTCCCAATCCTTGACAAAGAAAACAAGTTGCTGCCTCTTCAAGATTTTTCTTGTCCTTTCTGTTGGTGACACGCATAAGTGTTAGTAACATCTGCTGGCCTGAGTTTGCTTCCTCCTGCAGCACTGCTCTCAGGCAGGCTGTGCAGAGGAGCCAGGAGCTGTGGGTGCCCTGTGCCAAGCACCCAGTGTGGCTACACCAACCAAAGTCTTCTGCAGAGCTGCATCTGCAGTAGCAGCATCACAGGCTTGGCATGATGGGCAGGGATCTGCTTATCTCATCGTAGTTTCTTAGGCCCTAATTCTAACAAGCGGTAGGGTTTTGGTTTTTTTTGTTTTTTTTTTTTTAAATAATGAATGTTTTAAGGAAAATAGCCAAGGGGGGGGGTAAACAGATCAATGTGTGGATCTGAAAACATTTTCTATTAGCTTTAATTTAGAAAGTTACTATAAATGACAGATATTACAGAGAACACTTTTCTTTCACAATCCATTCTTTAACTTGTTTCTGTGTTTCAACAACACTTTGCGAGTCACTAGTTTTTCTTTTTTTCTTTGCCAAGTTTCCTTGATGGTGGCAGTATTTTCAATTCGAAGGGAAAGTTTATCTGCATATGTTTTAACAGGGACATGGAATCTGTAAAGTCACAAGAAAATGGGCAGACTGTAAAGACAGATGCAGACCCTGCTTTGTTTATTTTGTAGTTTTTTTGCTCCAGAGTTGGCTAGGCTTCCCTTTGGATGGAAGGGACAAAAATTTTATTTTTTAAAGTAAGGCATAGGTTTCTCTGCTGCCTCCTAAGACTGGTTGGTTGTTTACTTTTAAATATTTCAATAAATGTAAAAAAAACCCCAAAAAACAACTAAAGGAGTATGTTGAGATCTGGTCTATTTCATGTCGCATGTGAAGTCAATGGAAAAAACCCGATGTGCATCTAAGAGTAAAATTTATCTCAGACTGGTCAGCTCCTAACAAGTAGTGATCTTACTGCTCACTCTTAGGTTGCACAGTGCCTGCAATACACAGAGGAAAAACAGGCAGCAGCGCAATGCTGTGCCTCAGATCCATTTTTGGGGGGAGGGGGGATGGTGGGGAGTTCCTGAGGTTATTTTATGTGCAATTTCCTGATGTGAGAAGTTTCAAAGACTCTTGTAATGATTTATCTGGAGATTTTCTTCTAACAACATCAAGAGGCAGCCTGAAATTGTACTATCCTATACGTCACTCAAGTCGGCCTTACACAATAATCCAGTTGTTTCTTCCTTCTAAGTACACATGAAGTGTATGCGGCAGTCATCCTGGAGTCTGCAGGCAGCTGCAGCAGAAAAGGACTTTCATGGTTTGCTTTTGCTTTCTCTTCCTGTCCCCTCCATTTTCATATATGTTTTTTAGAAGGCTGAGTTTCTGATGGACTACTTATTGCAAGATCAGTGGAAAGTGAAACTGTGTTTTGGGGCTTGTTTTGTTAATTCTTTTGTGTTTCATATAGCACTCTATCAAAGGCACTGTTCTTAATACTAAAAACAACCCAGTGGACTGAGAAATTAAAAATGTCAGTCTATACAAATAAAAATCTGAACTTTGTAGGAAATATTATTAAGAGAGAAGCTAAGTATGTCTCCCCCTCAACCCTACCCCCTGCAGAATGCCAAGCATAGTCACTTTGTATCATTTAGGAGTAACCCCGAAGTACCTCCAAGTAGCTGAAAGTCAAAAGATTAGAAATCACGTTGATAAGTACAGTTTCTCTTCAAATGCTTCCTCTCAATGTGTAATACAGTTTCCATGAGGAAGTTTCATTACTAAAGCTGCATGACTATGAAATCTTTGAGGGGTAGATATTTGAGAATTCTAGGGATTTTCCTCACCTGACTATTACAGCTTCCTTTCATTGCAACAGTTACAAGGTTCTTTGCAAAACACACCCCTGAGAGTTTGTATCATCTTCAGTCAAGTCAAAGTGATGGAGGTGTCAGGAATTACCATGCGTACTCTAGGCGTATAAACCCAATCACATTACTGACTGATCCTAAAGGTTCCCATAAACTTTTTCTGAAGGGTTTTAGAGCTTGTTCACAAATAAATGCTGAAGAGTTTCTGTGCTTTTTAGGCCATTTTTTCCCCATATTGACTTAATAACACTAGCAAAAGTAACTCAACTGCATACTTCTAGTAGACATAATCACAGCAGATCCTAATGTACTTTGCAAATGATATATACTTGAACATGGGAACTGTTCCTCTCTCCTCTGACACAGCCTGGCGTGGGGTGGAACACAGCAGCTGTTTGACAGCGCGACAGCACATGCAGCATTGGGACAAGAAGTAGGAGAACTCCACTGTGTCCTGTAGAAACTGTGAAGAATTTAAGGTAACACAAAATGGAAGCTGCTTGGGACATAAGGGTTTAACAGTTGGCTGATTGAGCAGTTTCATTTCTCTGCAAAGTACATACTGTTGGTTTGGTTTTTGTTTTGTGTTTTTTTTTTTTTCCCCTGAGGTATGAAAACTTGCTCGTTCTTTGGTTCGACTTTACTTACTCCAGGTTTGGTTATAGGGCAGTTAGTGAGCCAAGGCATGGGGTACGCGAGGCGATGTACAAGGTGCTCTGCCTTATCCCCCGCTACATGGATAATGTGATATCTGCTTTGAAAGTGGAGTTATCTGTGTTGCATAAGGGCATTTTATGCCTCCTTCAATGTCTACACAGTGAGTTGTTAGGCTTTAAGATACTGTGCTGCAGATATGCAGCCGGGTGACTGTACAGCAGCTTCCCTGGGGGCAGGCAGTCCGTGAGAGAGAAGAGCAGTGCTGCTACATCGCTACCAGTTCTAGTATCTGCAGCACTTGGATCTTTCCCTGGGGGCCTCTCCTTTGCGTATTGACCCAGCCTGACCCTGCTTGCCTTGCAGGAACTGCCTAGATCACAGCTAAAGGTGGTATGGCTGTAGGCATGAAAATGTAAGGTCTGACACTGATTGTATCAATGAGCAGGAAGCTCTATACTGCTTTGTGTTCTTAATGAATGCTGAAGCCAAAACATTTGTGCATTTCTCTTTTCATCTATTATTGGTACAGTTGTTTGGGGATTTATTTATTTTGGGGAAACAACATATTTAACAGTTGTTTGGGAGGAAAAAAAGCCCAAACCCTTATTTAAACCATTTCCAAAGTATTTTTCTTACTCAGGATGGACATGAACGTGGGGAGAATACCCTCATGGTTTTCTGGCAGGGTTGTTCACCCTTAAACTGAAGTGACCTGATTCTGGGGGGATGCGAGGAGCTCAGGCTCTGAATCTTTTCTTGCCACAGTTGCTGATGTTTTTTATACTGTTGTCAAGACTTTGGGTGGGTGATGTACAGAAAAGCTTGCTGCAACAAAAACTACCTAAGAATTCACCGAAGAGAAGCTGTGTGTGTACATTCCAAGGAGAAGAGGATGTCTTTGGATTTTGGTTATTTTAACTTGGGCTGAAATGTGTATGTGAATGTGTAGTTTCAGTCTGATCCCTTGAGCTGCCATTCTCTGACAGTGAGTTCACATTTCATCTTCTTTTCAGTTGATTTGATTTTGCATAACAGGTGAAAATTTTTTCCTTAGTTATGATCAGACAGTACTGATGGGTTTAGTAGGGCTGGTTTTGGGGTATAAATCAAGGTATAATGTGATTCTTTGTGTTTAGGTATATATGAGCATAGAAATATTTTTAGTGACGCGAGTTCCCACTTGAAATGCATGCTTTTCTTAAAGCATGAGTTTTGCTTGGTTGTATATACCAGAAATGCTTTCTCTTCTGTTTTCCTCTTTCTGTTCCAGAAACTGACTGGTCAAAGATCTGTTTGACTTCAGGTTTTCATAAATTTTCCATTACCTTAACATTTCCTGGGTTGAATTGGGCAATTTTCAGCAATGATTTAAATGATCTTGGGATAGAAGTTAAGCATAAATGTCACAAAATTCAGTATCTGTGCAACGTGTCAAAACTAAACCAAGCAAAATAGAGAAACTTTGTTTTCAGATCTGAAGACAACTCAAATGGGAAAGCAAAGCAAAAAGAAAGTCTCGTACTTCTAACACTGCTGAAGTTAGAGCAGCTCTTGAAGACACCAGCCATTAGAACAGGCTGATTACTCCAAGAAGATGGCAGTGTTTTTGGAAGTCAGCAGAACAGCTGGTATGAAACTTGGGCCCTGGAAAGTCAGCTGATACTGACTGTAATGGAGTCAGTGTCAGTGTCACCTGCTGACACATTTTTTTAAAGGATTTGGACTTGGTGTGTAAAGGGGGTAGAAGATATTTTCCTTCACATAACCGGAGATCTGGGTGTGTGACTACAAGAGTTGCCACTGCCCAGAGGCAGAGACTTGGGGTAATTAAGCAGGAGCACAGACATCTAAAGAGAGAGAGAATTACCAATAACTAGACATATGAAATTAAACCAAACTGGTGATTCTAGTTTCAGGTAGTGACTGTACTGGTTTCACATGGCAGAGACAGTATACACAGGGAGTGTTAGGTTATAGTGCCAGCAATAGCTTTCCAAGTACCACTCAGACAGCCACAATTGACTGATTTTGCACCTCTAATTTTGACTTCTTTTGATCAGTGGGAAAAACAGATTCCTCTAGGCCAAGGGACCAAACCCCACTATCTTGCAGTTGCGAGTAAAGCCTGGTTCTCTCCAAACTGTGTTGTGAGTTGTTGTATCATGGGTGACTCATGGCCTAATTAAACAGACTCAAAAAGAATACAATCCCAGTGTTAGCTGTGTTTTTACTGAGCAAGTATTTTCTGTCTCTTTTTGAAAGTCAGATATCTGCTGTTAAATTGTCTACCTGCCTGACATCAGATTACCAAACCATAAGTGATATCTGTCATGAGTGTGGAGGACTGGGTTGTCTCGTGAACATGCTGGATGGCTGCCTGGGATGGCTGGTTTGGAAGGGGAAATTTCTAGGGCTTATCAACAAGTACCAGCACCTGAGTGTTACTTGGGCCTTCCCTTCTTAGATGTGCATGTCTGTGTTAGTGTATGAGAAAAAACAGCTATGGAAAGTAAAGCTTCCAATTTTCTGTGCGAGTTTAATGGAGAAAGGAAGCAGCAAAATGTATTTTGCTTAGAAGAATAACCATTCAATTTTGGGGGGTACTGTGCATGTGAAATACAAGATTTTGGCATACTGAGTAGGATGCTCCAAGGAATGCATAGTCTTAGTGCCTTTTTTTTTTTTAATATGGTCCTTGGTGAAAAGCCAGACCTACTATAGGTAAAATTTCCATCTGTGATCCTCTTGCTTCTAACCTGGTTGAGCTCTTAGATCTGCTGATGTGTAGCTTTGAATCTGGGCCTGCAGCACAGAGCTGTTTGTGCATCTTGCACTCCTGTTCGTTCATTAAAAAACAGTTGGTGCCCACAGAAGTATCTTTCTAAGCTGAGGTGCTCTTAAATGAAACACCTGATTTTTATGGTTTGGTATGTAATGGCTTATGACTATAAACTGTTGTGAGCATATTGATGACTTCAGAGACTCTCATCCCTTTGAATTATCCTCTTTTTGGACGTGTTTGCTTTAACTCTTGCCTGTGCTACGCGTACTTCCATCTTTTCCCTGCTGCCCCAAATTTGTCATGATCATGCTATGCTAATACCTTTTTTTGACTTTCAAAGCTGGCTTGTGTTGCTTTTTCATTTGGGTTTACTGGTTTCTTTAGAGGGGAAAATTTTTGGTTAATGCTTAACCTACACAGTAGTGTAGGTGCTGTGCAGAATATATTTTTTTAATCCCTCCCAAAACAGATGTCTTCTAGAGGACTGCAATGGAGGAGAGGAGAGCAGGGGTTGCACAGGATGAGAGGGCAACTCAGGAGACCAGAGTTAAATGCCCAGCCCTTAAACGTTCCCTTTGCTGTATTGCATTTGCTATTTGATGATAGTATTTCCTTTTCCCATCCTTCTTACGTACCTGTTTAGCTTCTAAGATGTGTGGCACAGAATTGCGCGTCCAAGCGTGGATGTATGTGCAGAGCAGGACCCCAGTGAATCTCCTATCTCGGGGAGAGGACAGCAGTGACAGAGTTACCATCTTGCAGCTGCTGCGATTATAGGAGCATCTTGGGAGCTCCTGTGTTTGAGGTTGCTTGTCTCTAGGTAACTCCTCAGCATAGGAACAAGAAAACTACACTCCTCTGCAAATTGCTGTAGCACGTATAACCAGGAGCATCCTCCACGTGCACTCCTCTCCTTCCCCGAGACTCCGTGATTGCTTCAGCCCGTATTACGCACATGGTCTAAGGAGGTGCAGAGCTGGTTTTCCGGGAACCCCAAACTCAATTACCCAGACCCCCTGGGGTGACTTTACTGTCACTGCTTTTCTGGTGAGGTTTAGGTGATTTGCTGGCCTGTCTGCAGGTGTTAAAAGGCTTTGCTACTTTACTTCTGTCTCAACAGATTTCCCTCTGAAAGCATTGTAGCGCTGCAGCTGCATCTGGCTCAGGGTGGTGTTGCCTAATCTATGTGCTGCTGTGAAGCCTCCTGGCTTTTGCCATCTCTGGAAAAACTACGTCGGTGATAGTAGTCTGCTGTAGCTGATTTACAGCTGCAGGATGGTTGGTTTTTTTTTCCTTCCTGCTGCATCCTTCTTACCTTTATTCGCTAACTAGAGAGTAGGTGCTTTCTGTAGTTGGTGCTTTCCTCCCCTGTTGCCTTGCTATCAAGCACACATCACATGATAGCAGGCCTCACCCAGACCCAAGCGGCTGCCTATCGCAGCGTGTCGTCAGCTGGCACCGTTCCCAATTCTCCAGAGCTGGCAACTGTCCTCTTTTCTTTGAGCTCTGATAATGGGAACAGATTCGTGGTGGGAGCAGCCAGAGCACTGCTTTATGGGGTTTTACTCCTGTATACCTCCAGTTTTCCACAAATCTTGCCAAGTGAGTTTCCTGATTGTGGGCTATGTCATTTGCTATTCTCCCCTTCCCTGCCCCCACCCATTTCCTGACATCACTTTTATTTTAAATCCTTCTGTAACAGTGGTCCAGTTCTGCTGGAGCACTCCACCCAGGACTTCCGATTGCAGTAAATCTTGCTGATTGGGGGACTCATACAGTGTATGGAGCTAGAAAAACTACAAAGCTTTGTTGAGATTAGGAAATAAATCCTAATAAAATGATTAAGAGTATTGAATGTTTTTTTCTTCTTTTTTTTTTTTTTCTTCCTATACTGTGTAAACTTCATTTGGTGGGGCTGCTCTACCCTAAGTAGAAACAAACAAAAATCTTAGTTTGTCTCTACTGCAATCTCCTGCAGTGATTTTTAAAGGATCTGGCACAAATAAATAAAATACATTCTTATTGCTTTAAATGGTCCACTCATGGTGCCTTTCTAGACTGTCATCTTACAAAATGCTGTGGGCAGTGTTTGGTTTGCCAGTGGTTACACCATCTGGCCTCAGAGGTAGGAGTTGGTCATTCTGGGGCTGAAACTGTCCAAGGCAAAGGTTTGCAGTGCTGGTGATTACGGTAATCTCTTGGCAATCTTACTGACATATACCATGCTAAAGGAGAGGGGTTTTTTATTCATAAGGAAAAACTTGGAGTCCCCACTGGCAATATGACCAGCTACTTTTCTGCTGGAGGTCCCTAAGAGCCAGAATTTCCTTACTTTCCTGGTATTTGGGCTTGTCCCATGTACGTGCTGATTCATTTCATAAAAGTAGACACAGGCTGGGTTTTGTTCTTTGCTTTTCTGTTAAGCATGGACACTGGGAGTAAAAGGACGTGTCAAATTTTGAGCATTGTTTTTCCCAGTGTAAAGTCAAAGTCTTTCCAGCTGCGTAACTGGGAGAGGGATCAGACGGATTTGAGTTAGATATGTTTATAACTGGTCCCAGCATGCTCTTGTTCTTAAGAAAACTAATTTATTTAAACAGTGGGCAATTGATGGAATTTGTATCCCAGTACTATGTGCTACAGGATTAAAAAGCAGTGTCCTATAGGACACCTGCAATTTGCTGCCTTGAAACACTGCTGGCGATCAAAGCGCCCTTCTGCCATGTTGCCCATGAGCTATGAATGGTGACCAGACACTCCTGCAGCCCAGGGCATGTTTGCTACCCTTTCACAGGGAGGAGAGGAAGGCTGAGTGGGGTAACTTGTGTGTGAAATGCCCTCAGGTCCAACAAAAATGGAGCTACTCCTTCTGCCTACCTCTGTCTCCTTGTCTTTAGCCGCAGTTGAATTTTTGGCTCTCTTCGTATCTGTCTAAAGATACTGCCATCAGTAGTGTCAAAGCCCTGGAGAGAAACAGTTTCTGGTGGAAAAGATGTCTTGTGTGGATTTATATGGCTTTGATGCATGTTCCAGAAGGAGTGATGCTTGCTGGGGAAAGAAGGTAAAAGTTTTGAGGGTAAACGGTCACGCAGAGTGGACCCTGCCTGTTTCTTGGCAGGGTACATCACAGTTAGTTCTTCTGGATGTTCCACCATCATGATCAGGCAAATGCTCCTTTTCATTTTTGTCTTGCTGAGGCTTTTGCATAATTATTTTTTTAATCAGCTGTGGTTCTCTCTCTCGCACTGCCTTGAATTGCAGCATGGCACTTGATCTGAATTATTTTTATTGTATCCTGTGGCAGAGCACAGTGGTCCATCATGAGCAGAGCATGGTTGCATGATGCCCTTGGCACTCGTGTTCTCTGTGCTTTATCATGGCTCTCAGGTTACTTCCAGGGGAAATTCCAGGGACTGGCTGTTGTGGGGTGCAATGTCACAAACACACTAGGATCATCCTAGCGTCCACAGTGGTCAGTTCCTGCACATCCTCCCCAGAAGTAACACACAATGTGGATGCTATTTACACTTGCAAATGATACCGATATGGGAGGAGCTCTGAGCTGTCTGGAGAACAGGGTTAGGATTCAAAATGTTGACCAACTGGAGAAACCACTTGGAAAAAATAAGAGGTGATTCAGAAGAGGATGAGCACGAAATTGTAAACTTAGGTGAGAAGAATGGACTGCCCAGATACAAAATGGGAGGTGGCTGGCTGAGCAGCAGCTCTACAGAAAGCGGCTGGAGTTGATGGTGGATTCCAGGCTGACTGTGAGTCACCAGGCTTATACAGTTGTGAAAAAGGCAAACTGGGGTTTATAAGCAAGAGGGTGCACTCAACTCAGCTTGGTCTGAACTCAGCTGGAGTCTTGAACCAGTTTTCTGCTCACACCTTCAAAAAACAGCAAACTTATTCAAACATGGGCCAAAAAAATAAAAAAACTAGAGGAAAATAGCATGAATGGGTGATTTAGTAGACATGACCTATAAGGAGAAAGTGAAAGTACTGGGGTTGCTCAGTCCATGGAAGAGAAGAGTGAGAGGATGGATGGACAGACATGATAGCACCTCAAGAACAGGACTGTATACTTGTGTCTCGTGGGAGCTGAGTTCAGGCAGGCTGGCACCAGAAATCCATGGGAGCCTCTTTCTTTTTTTAGCAAATGTATTTATCTGGGTCTGTGTTTCTGTGGTGGTATCCTTTCTCCTCTCCTGTTCTGTGGTGGCCAGCACAGTGCAAGGGAAGCTTGTGCTTCCTGTTGCAGGAGAGCTGCCTCTCGTCCTGTAAGCCGAGGAGAGCAGAGCAGCCGCAGAGCTGACCTGCGCCTCTGATCAATATGTGCAGTAGCAAAGCTCGCCCTGTGCTTTCGTGCTGAGAAGGCAGCGGATTAGTATCCAGATGCGGCTCCACAGATGCTTGGTCACAGGTATGCTCTGACATCAAGCGATGAAATTTTTGGCTTCTGATGCAGGAAAGTTGAACATTTGGATTTGTCTTGCACAAGAAGGCTAGTCATTTTTCTCTGGAGTTTGAAGGCAGGGGAGGTGACCAGGGAAAAAGCAAGAATGCTGCTTTACACTCGCTGCAGGACTTGGTGGTAAGAGCATGTAGCTATAAGCGCTCAGGATATGACAGATGCGTTCTGACAGATGACCCTTTAGCACCAGCAGTCAAAAGGTGGTGGTCGCATTGCTGTGAGGGGTTTGTTCCCATCTTTGAGGGAGATTTTTGTCTTGGGGACAAGCTCACTCTCCTCCATCATGCGGCAGCTACCGCAGCAAAGCGATATTAGGAAGTAACATTTTATCTGTCTTCCACGTGATTAGTCCTGCTTGAGGGAGGGGGAAGGGCCTCACACTCTCTATTAATCATTTCTTCTTCCCTCCTCCCATCTGCTCAGTGATTCTCTCATTCTTGCATATACCACTAATATTTGATCACTTTCTCTCTCTCTTTGTCTCTCTCTATCTCCTTCTTGGTTCTTTCTCCAGTCTCTGCCCTCCTTGCTCCCAGCTTCTTGCAGAGATGCTACTGAATGACCTGATTCTCTCCCCTAACTCCCTTAAAAAAAGGAAAAAAGAAGGAAAAAAGTAAAAAATACTCCAGTGTCCTGTGCCTCATCCCCCTTTCCCTGGACGTTATGCCTTTTCCTGGTGGTCAGCACCTTCAGCCAAAGTTGTGGAGCACATGTGAGCAGTGCCTGCTTCCCTCTCCTCCTCTTTGTGCCCTCCTCAGAGGCAGCAAGCCTGACTCCTCCTCCACCTCCTTCTCTTCCAGCTGCTTTCACTAGCCTTCTAGCTCTCCTTGGCAATGAGGAACCCGGACATCTGTAGAAGCAGCTGGAAGCAAGATGGAGAGCCAATATCCTGCAGTTCACCAGATCTCTACAAACCTCAGCTCAGGAACCAACTGCTTAATTTGCTGTGTTTTTGTACTATTTAGTTTGCACTGCACACTGCTCGTTTCTCACCGCCCCGACAAAGCTATGGCTTTATTGATGTATGTAATCTCATAGCTGTAGCTTGTTGTTTTAGAAATCTTGTAGCCAGCCCATAAAAATGAGTGCTCCTATGCTATAGTGGAATAAAGCAAAGCTAAGCTTTATCTCCACCTGGATCTTCAGTGTTAACCTGCCAGTATCATCATGCGGCTCTAAGGACAGGATTTAATCCTGCATTAACTAAAACTTGACCTGTCAAACAATCCATGGTACCACAAATTCATATTCCTGAGAATGCAGCAAAAGTATTTTTTCAGGTTCCCTGTTACTTTCCCACCTGATTTACATGAAAACCTTCTTGCGGAGATGACTCTGGTGATGTTCTTAAAAGTGACAGTTATCTTTCCCTGTAAACACTGGGAGCCACTGTTAAACCATGCTCAGCAGGGCTGATGCTGCTATAAAAAGGAGCAAAAGATTCCTGCTGCTATTCATGCAGAGGTGGGGGAAGCTCGCGGGTGTCGGGAGTTACAGTGCTTTGCAGCAGGACTTTTGGGGATGGGCCTCCGAAGGGAAGCTTGCGAGTCGTGTTGCCGTGAAAAGCCTCAGAGCACATTACATGATGCAAGCTGCTTGGCAAATGCTGTAATTGTGTCACTGAAATGGCTGAGCTACAATATTCAGGGAGAAGGTTTGCCTTGTGAGCCTGTGAACGCATTATACCCTTCCCTGGTACACGAGGGCAGCCTGGGAACACCGGTCATGCTTGCAAACTGCTGTGAGTGCTGTGTTGGTGTGGTGTTTCTTGTGCTCTGTTTTGGGTTTTGAAATTTGCCAGTTGGGTGGCTGAGAGCATATAACGACATATAACTAGAGAGATGCTTTAAAAATATTTTTCAAAGGACTTGGAAGATGAGTGTGATGATTAGGGACAACGTTTTTACAAAGCCTGTAGCCCGGCATCCTGTTTTACTCAAGTGACAAACTGCAGTTACACAGAAAGCAGCTATTGGCATTTTTAATGTCTCATTCCTTCAGCAGCTAGTGGTAGCTGTTAGCTTTTAGATGTCATTATTTGCACCCATAGCAGTTGGAGCTGAGAGGTAAAGTAAAGGGAATGGCTTTAGAAATCAGGCTTCAGGCCCGATTCAGGTTCAGGCTTCAAATCACCAGCTCTGACTGGGCTGAGCACTGCTTTGTAGCACGGGCGTAGGTATGTATGTGTGGGTACACAGAGCCTACATGTGTTGTTCCTGTCAGGTGTTAAAGTCCAGTGTAAAGCAAATACTATTTGCAAGTAGCTGTGAGATGTCTTTTTTTTTTTTTTCCCCTGTCTCTAAACCTTTGCTGTGAAGCAGAGCTCTCATATTTTCCATTCCTAATTCAAGAGCTGGAGGGATCGCTAAAGCCAGGTATCAAATTACAAGAGAAAGAGTGAAGACATTTGGTTGCAGCTTCATCGACTCACACAGTACACCCAAGCGACCATTTTTATCAGCCCCCGAGTCAATGTTAAAACTATGTAGGGGAAATAATCTTTTCTCTAAGTCTGTCCTTGGGAAGGACAGTGTCTGCAAGGAAAGTTCCCACCAATAGAGGTGTGTGAGGGCTGGGGAAGAGGAGGAAGGAAAAACCCTGTAGTGTTCAAAAAAAGCATTTCATCCATAGTACAGGAAATGTTGTTCCTACTCATCTGAACTACTAAAAAAAACCCAAAACCAGCAAGTTTCAACAATAACAGTTTTCAAATTAAATTCTTTGAATGGGTAATGTGTGCAGCTTAAAATGAAAATGTGACTCAGCCAGGAATTGTTACTATTACTGGTACTGTTTTAGCTTTTAAACTGAGTCTGCTTCTGATATTTGGCGTGTCCTTGGTTGCAATAGGAGGCTGATTAGAGGTGGTGGTGAAATATCCTTTATGGGCTGACGAATTAAAACTGGGATCTTTTCTGCCTGAATTGAGATTTGAGACTCTTTTTGAACTTAGACATGAACTTGAGTGAAGATTTCAATGTGTAAAAGAAAGCCAAATCCCTGTATTCTGGTTTTTCCCTTCTCATTACCTTTTTTCTGTCTCCTTGCTAGCATTTATTTTCTTGTTGGTGTTTTGCAGACCATTTTTTTAATTTTTCCTCAGACAGAGCCTATTCTCTTCCATGTTTGGATGCTTTCTTCAAACCTTCAGTTTCGTCTCTTTGATTCTTAAACTGGTTTATGTGTTTGTCTGTTTCCTCAGTATTTTGTCCCACCAAAACACAGCCTCTTTCCTCACCCTCTTTTCCTTTCCTATGTATTCTCTTGGTCTTTCCCCTGTGTGCTGATTTTCCTTCCCCGGATCTCCATGTGTTACTCCTTTTTGTTCCTCAGTTGCACTTGTCTGGCTGGAAGAAATCTGCAAGTAGCTCCTCTGCTGTTTCCCCACCATGCCTTTCCTCCAGTAGAGCTGATGGGAAATGGTGTATTTCCCCCTTCCCTCCTCCCACCGCCCCCTTCCTCTCCAGCTTCTCCTTCTTGTATAGCTCAGTGAAAAATGCTTAATGAAAAGGACTTTGGCTGCAAGAGGAGCAGAACAAACTCAGGTTGTTTCCTTGTGTGTATTTTCTACTGTCTGCCTGTTGCTGTGAGTAGGCACTCAGCACTCGGCCTTTGAAGCTGGATATTCTTTGGGAGTCAGTAGAGAGATTGATTTTGGAAAGGGTAGTAGTGGACTGACATTTGATTTCCTTGTTTAAGTGTGACTGTTACCCATATGCTGGAGACCACATGTGACTTATAACGCCCACTCTCTGTGCTTCTTCAGTTTTTCTGCCCAACCTTCAGTTCACATTTTGGTGGCCATCTTCACCATGAAAAGAGTGTTCCCTTTCACACTGAAAGCTTAGGTTAAAATTAAAACATGTACAGAGCTGCAGAAGCTCTGAGACTTATCTCCTACAGCCCCAAAGACTGCCTTATACCCAGCTCAGGGGCTTTTCAGAGAGCTGAAAAGGGGAATTTCAGTGTTGTATGTGAGCATTTTGCTTCCTGCTGCTTGTGTGGCAGTTGTGAAGGTGTCCCTAAACCGTAGTAGTTCTCAGTATATGATTGCTATATTGAGATACTCTGTGAACTACGTGAGCCCTAAATGTAAAGCAAATATGTAAAAGCATATTGAGATGAGGAGGGAAATGTAAGTCAATTTGTGTATTTTCAGTTTATCTGTCTTTATTTTCCCCAGTGTAGCAGACAGTGATTTGTTGTGTGTTCTGTTTGTCCCCTGTGTAACATGAACAAAGAGCATCCACGCAGTATTAAAGACACAAATTGAATTGAAATGGAGTAACTCTTCCCCTCCTTCTGCCACTTTTACAGGCCATTTTTTTCCCTATGTGGGCTGTGTGTTGCTTGCACGCTTCCAGGGCTCAATGAAACATGCAGCACTTCTGGATAACAGACAAGACAGAATTGGGTGCTTTGTTGTTACCCATATGCCCAAGACTAAAGATAAGAAAATACTTCTTGTCTCTTCCCTCCCTCCTTTCCACAGACCTTTGGTGCAAAGAGTCAGAGTTTGAAGAAGTTGAGTTAAAACCTCAAGGGACCCCAAGTTCTTCTTACGTCTGTGTAATTTATGCTGGGAACGATGTGACGCAACACTGAGCAGAAAGGCACTGTGCTTGTATAACTTTGGACCTGGGTGAGAGGAAGAAATGCTGTGAGACAGCCTCTTGTCAGGAGCTTTTCCCTGCCGTCTTCCAGACAGGCTGGCTGTATTCCTGAAAGACAGGTCATATCCTGCCAGACATGAGAGACACTGAGTGAGGCTGTGCAGCCTGTGCTCTGCGGGTCTGCAGGCTAGATAGGTCCTTTGAGCCTTTGCCCATGAGTACAGGAAGGACAAACTGTGAAAGGTCCTTTATGCAGGTGCCCTCATATAGGTGAGGAAAAATGAAGTCTACGTAACCTGCCTTCTCTTCCATCTTGCCCTACAAATGCCTCCCATGGTTACTGGCCCTTTGCTGGGAAGCATAAGACCCTTCCCTCCAAGGGGCTGTGGATCAGAGGTGGTGACTGCTTGCACTATGGCAGTCCGAAGAGCCAAGTCACCTATGAGAAGAGGAAGATATACGGATGATACAGGCATGCCCTGTCATCCACCCTGCTGCTCAGGAAGGGATATTACTAGAGAGCTCTAACAGATCAGCAAATACATTTGTCAAATGTATTTTTGAGCTATCCAAGCTGCCTCTTACCATAATAGAGGTATCAAAAGGAAATGTGCATCTGTACCTTCTGTAACTGAAAATGTAGTCCCAAACTCTGAATTGCTGGTTAACTGCTGTGGCAGATGGGTAGTGTGAGATACTGACAGAAGACAATGTGTCCTTGTGTGGGAGGCTCCTGTTGCAAGGTGGAAAGGGCACTTGGGGTGGGACAGCTTAAAAAGGTTCCGCAGAGCTCATCTATCTGTGCTGTTAGTTACTGCCTGTCCTTTTTCTAGATGCACAGGGCTTGCCTCCTGACAGCCAAATGGAAATAGCACGATCAGATTTGATGATTTCTGCACCAGTAGTACTTGGCTTACAAGCGTAAAGCCTAGCTACTTATGAAGTGTCAGCCACTAACCATCAGCTGCCTAAGCACAGCGGCTTCTTTCTGTAGCCCTGAGCCTGACCCGCAGGCTCTGCAGGCCGGGTTTAGCTCCCTGTTGGCCCCAGTGTCTCAGGTGGTGTGAAAGGAAAGTACAGCACTTAGGAGGCTGATTAGCTGTGCTGGAGATGGCATGAGGGCAGGTAGGGCACAGCTGTCGGAGGCTGACCAGCTCTGGCCCTGCAAAGATCACTGGTGGTGTTGTGGCCATCAGATAGGACAGAGAGAACAGCCACCTCCTGCTTTAAATGTGAGAGGGAGAGATGGATGGGAGCAGGCAAGAGCAGAATTGTGTTTTAAGCTTCGCAAACATTATGTGCATTGTTCAGATGTGTGCGGAGTGGTTTTTACTTTGACCCCTATGGAACTGCTGCGTTGGGGTCCTAATCATTTGTTTTCCTACAGGTGCTGGCATATGGTCGGAAGATCCTGCTGAGCATAGTGCATGCTTGAGGGCAGTGATTTTGAGGCAAGTTGTGGAGCTATCTGATGCTTCACATTTTCTGTAATTTTGTGTGTGTGTGCGCGAAGAGAGTATTTAAAACTTGTAGACAATAGTTTGCTGGGTTGCAGGGAATGGAACCCCTAATGAATAGTCCATTGTTTACATCCATTTGAGGCAGTTTCTTTGCTGAATTAGTGCCATGAAACATAGCTTGCAACTCTCTTGTTTTTAACTCCCCTCTCCTTGCCCATCCCCCTTCCCATTCCTTATGGTTGCTAAATCCTGCTGTTATCTTCTCCACACAAGTCGCTAAACTTCCTTCTCTCCTCTTGATTTTCCTCTGTTTAAACCTGTTGTCCAAACTGGGTCATCTTTTGCTTCTAGTTTAGCAAATTTTCTCATCCCTGGCCTCATGGACTCACACCTCAGTCCTTATTATTTTTATCCAAATGAGGGGGGTGAGGGGGAGCCTGCTGCCATAGTAAGGTCTAGATCCCCCTTTTCCCTTTACCTTTCCTTCCCTACCTCCTGGTTTTGGAGGTCCTCCCGTGCCAGTTTGCAGCTGTGAATATGTATTTTTTCCTTTATCTCATATTTGCCTGCAAGCCCCCTGCCCAATTTCTAACCCTTATTTCCTTCTCCATTCAGGTGCTTTCCTTCCTTGCTCTGTCTATACTGCTCCATGCTCTGACCTCTGTGCCTTCTTCTCGTGACCCCTACAATTTGAGGTATGGCTCAAGCATACCATTAAGTGTACCGGCTGTGCGACTGCCCCTCTGCCTCTGCTGGGCAGAGCATTTACACAGCTTGTTCATACAGCTCACAGCAGACCGTGGTCAGGACATGATGACTGCTTTGCTAAATGATTTTGTCTCTGTGTCTGGTGTTCTTTCTGTGACTGAAACTCCTTAAAGTGGAACCTGGTCTCTGCTTGTCTTGGGCAGTGTCTGCCGAGGGGGGGGTAGCTGCCTTCTCCCCCTCTTTAAACAGATAAGTGTGGCTGTTGGCAGAGTTGTAAGGGTTTTTTCTGTACTTGATTTGTAGATGGCCCTTTTCTTGCTAACTGGGGCTGTGTAGCTGTTTACCTGCATGACTTGCTGGAGAAATTGCTCGGACTGATGCATACTACACTTTGGGACTGTTTTTTTTCTCCCCAGCCCTGATTTATAGATAACTGGACAAGGGAATTCTTGGCTGCCCTGTTTTGAAAACTATTACACTACAGAAAAACTCATTAAATGAACACAGCACCTGATACAAAACCAGCTCTATGCAGTTTTCTGGTATTCCCCATCAAAAAAAGCTTCTCTTTATTATTGAAACAATTTCCTTCAAATGACATTGCAAGGGATGTAGGCACAACAAAGGCTTGCCTGCGTTTCCAAGAGTTCCTAGAAATTGGAATGGGGAGATTTCCTTAATCAATAGAGGGAATGGGGTATTTTGGAGAAGGTTGTTTTGTTTGTTTTATTTTTTTTCATGGATAGGCAGTGTGCACATGCCACGTAGTACAAACCAACCACAGCTCTGTAGGTGTTGTGTGTGCAGACTGAAGTACCAGGACAGCTTATCTACAGGGATCTGCAGAGACTTCCCTATGGCTGAAGAGATCAGCAGGCTGGGAGGGTTGGAAGGCCCCAAAGATTTCAAGAAAGTGCATGCAGACCACCTGACAGTCTTCTTTAATTAAAGGAGTTCTATGCCTTGTGCAAATCAACATCTTTTGCTTCCCTTTTCTTCACAGCGTCTGTGGGATTCCTTCTGGATTGAGGGCAATGGTGTAAATTTCAAAATACTGTTTGTATGTGTAGGACAGTGCTATCCTCCTTGTGGGTCAGAGGAGTCGCTCTAAAATATGACAAAATCATCAAGGAACAAGAAAAACAACAATGCTTCAACCGATGCCAAAGAAAATCCTGCATGAGGGAGAGTTAGCTATGAAAATCTACCCTGTTGCTGCGGAGCTAATTTTGTTGCGTATACCATGTGATAGAGGAATGATTGAAGAAATACTCCACCTGGTAAATGAACAGAGAATACATTTGCCCTAGTTACAGGACAACTTATACCTGCATAAAACCTGAGTCACCTGGCAGTGGTGCTGGGCAGGTACTGTCTATTAATGGTCAGGTGGGGAAGCAGATAGTTTTTGAATTAATGGGCTCATGGAAAATCAGGGGAGGAGGGAATTTCCTATCTGTCTTTAAAGTATTTCTCCTTCGTGATGCCATGTGCTGTTAAGGGAATCAGCTACTGGGGCCATTAGTGCTGTAAGCAGCAAAAGCTTCTACTTCCCACAGTGGGGATGCTTTCTTCTCCTTACTTTTCCACTTCAGATTGATGGCGAGGTCCTAAGGCTGTGACACTGTGCCTTTGTTTTGGCCTCTTACTTCCCTCTGAAAACACAGAGCTAACACATAGAATTTAGGATTCATTCCTGACTTTCTTACAATTATTCGCTCCTCCTCCCCCCTCTGTCACTAGACATTGCACGTTCCTCCCAAACGAAACTTCTGTAGCCCAGAAATAGGTCACATACCACCACCTGGACAACAGGCATCGCTTGCGTCATCTGTTGGTGTGACGTCCGGTGGGACGCAGAGCGTGCTGTGCGAGCATTCAGTTAGCAGGACCAGCTCTCTCGGAGAGCGGGATGTGAGATACCCTCGTGATACCTGCCATATGGGCATTCGGAGATGACAGGGTGGTGAGAGTTCTGTTTACAAAGGAAAAAAAGAGAGAAAGGTATAAGCTAACTACATCAGCGCATGGATTTTCTGCTGGCTGGTTTGGATGATTTATAATGGAATACAGAGCTTTGTCACCTTTATGCTGACTCGTTCCAATACTGCCCAGAGGTCAGTCCATTGGCCTGTAAAAAATACGTTGTTGATCTATGTTGCTTTTCCTAGTGGACACACTACTGGAGCTGTCATCAGTCCTATTACAGAGCTCAACTTGGGGCTGGAGGGAGCTGCCTGGGATATTCACTCAGCCTTTTGGCACTGGTGATTTCATTTTAGGCATCCTTATAATGTGACCTTATGCAGGACATAACCAAATCTCCTTTTTACTTAGGGGGCTAGTAGAAGAGCAGCAATGCCAGCAGCTGGATGTGTAGCTTTTGCGCAAGAATGCAATTTCTCATCTATGTGGTTACTTTGGGAAGCTCACAGGAGAGGAGCTTGCTTTCATTTTTTTTCAAATGAGGTTAGAGAGGAGTAATAGGGCCAGTTGCTGCAACAGTTTAGCTGCAAAGGGGATGGACACAACACAATTACCAGCAGAGACGACATGGAGGTGTCTATGAGCGTGCAAACATTTTCTTAGGACGTGTACATTGTGCTTCTCCTTCCTGAGAAGTGCTGAGAGCAAATTGTCATAGAAATGGAAAATACATTGTCTGTTTTGGGTTATGGCAAAAAATTAAGGCCCTATAGCCTGGAGAGATGTGTATGAGTCTGCGTGGGGAAAATGCACCTTAATTAGATGGGTTGACAGATCCTGTTTGTCCTGCTCCTTCCACAGTTAGCAGTGTTCAGTCTAGGAAACGCCTCCTGAATTCGCCCACTACTGCCCTTACAGTAGGCTTGGCACACTCACCTACGGTCCTCTGTGCTGTACGGCCGGATGTCACCGAGACCTGGCTCATGACCTGTTCAGCTGGATGGACAACCTCAACCCTGGGAGGGGAGCCCAGCACATCCCATGCCCTCTGCACACCATGTTCTTTAATGCTTCTTCCTGGGGGCTGGCCAGTTTTTGGCATAGAGAGGATGGTGTCTCTCCTGGTGGGGCCTGGCCGGGTGCTGGGGCTGTGCCTGCACCGGGGACCACATCCCCTCCTCTTGTGCGGTGGATCTTGCAGTGCTGCTGTTTTGAGCAGTGCTTCTCTGAAAGTTGCTTGATAGATACACTAGACTCTACTTTATCTTGACAATACACCCTTTTCTTGAGAGAAATGAGAAGTTTCAATTTCAGTCACTAGCCTGTTTTTCATTAACCTGTTTTAGTCAGCAAGTCATGGCTTTACTGTGCCACTCTCTCAAACTGCTGCTTGTAAGCCTAAAGAGACAGTGGAGCAAAACTGTCTTCTGCAGAAAACACTAAGAGAGAAGAGGCAGTTTTACCCCAAACGTTAGAGGAGATGTGGTTAAATTAAGGCTACACAGTAAATGTCAAATATTTTGAATTTACAGGGTACTTTAAGCCCTAAGTCAGGGGCAAGGGGGAGGAAGGGGGGAAGGCATTGGAGTGAAGTTAATAAACCTTTTACAACTTTTGACTTAATCTTTTATTCAGTGTTTGTATAACTCAGTTATCTGCTAGTTAATACCAGTATTTTTGATACCTCTCCGGAGCCAATACACTGCAAACCTTCAGCCCTGTTGGGTATTTGTGCTACAGCATATTTAATAGCCATGACAACAATTCAACAATTGTATAGCAGCCTCCCCTCCCTGTCTGAGTGTTGCAGGCACCAGAGTGTCTCCATTGGAAAACCCCTAAATATAGTTTCAGCCAAAACTGATTTAATGATAGTCTACTGAGAGCTTGACAGGCTCTTAAAAAAAAAAAAAAAGAAAAAAAAAAAAAGGCACTTTTTTCCCCTCTCCCACCACCACAATTTTTTTTCTTAACTTCTTTGCTTCTTTTGAAAAAAGCTGCTGCTGTAAAATACAAGGCGAATTAAAAAAAATAAATTGCTTTAAATTGCTTAACAGGCTTGATGAGACAAAGACTGGTGTGTTGGAGTGGCTGCAGGGAGCTCTGCGGCTGCTTTTGTATGATTTCAGAGGTGAATTTAGATGGCTGGAAGATAGATGGGTGCCAGATGCAGTTTGACACAGATTCCGGCAGCTGCTCCTGTGTGAGGTTTCATTAGCAGCCAGTTAGCCAGCAGCAGAGCTCTGGAGAGGCCCTGAGCACTGAAACGACAGCAAGAACAGTGAAACAATACAATATTCGCTAAGTGATTTTAATCTAGGAGATTAAATGACACCCGGTCGGTTTCCCGACTTAGAAATCCAACAGGGTATAAAGCTGTTCATGGCACTCACTCTGTGCAGGCCCTTGTCACATATATTTACGTTGTGAGTGCTTCCCTGACCCCCTCACCCTAAAATGAGAAGAGAAGGGTTGATTTTGTGTCGCAGTCATATTTTTCCATCCTAACTGCATAATGTCTTTTTAACTGCAACAGGAAATATTGGCCTCGCTTCAACAAATGCTTACATTGGACTGAAGTGCTCGTGTGGTCCTGCTAAGCACGGGCATAACTGTTTGAAAGATTAGGGCCACAATCCTTTTTAATAGATGGGCATGTCCCAAAATCAGGAAGTCATCAGTATTTACGGGCTTGGGGAATCAGGTTTGGTTTTAAGTAAACCAGCATACTGTGGTGGATGACTTGATAGAAATGGTGGTGGAGCTGCTGTTCTCCAGGCAGCTGAAGGTTTATTTGTGGAGGGACACTAAAGGTTGGGATTTTGTGAAGGGAGAGAAAATGTAATCAAGCTTATTTGCAATGCAACCTGAGCTGACTGTGGTTAAAGATTCTTCTGGGGGGCTTCCTGGGCTGTGATTTGGGAACCCTTGCTGTGGCAGGGCTGGCAGTTACTATGTGGTTATTTGGGCTTTTTGTAAAAAATAACTTTGTATTTATTTCCAATTGCTGTAACAACTGAATCCCTGACTAGAGAAAGAGGTTTTTGCTTTGTTAGTTGGGGTAAAGTGTATAGGGAAACAACAACAACAACAACAAAACTTTTCATCCATATGTGCCACTGGAATATTGCTATTACATAATTTAACCGCTGATGTCAAAACTACTCTGTTGACTTTGAGTCATTTACTGTGCTCACAGTAAGCAAACCAGTTTGTTCTTTTTTTCCCCCCAGTCAATGTGCAAGTTGGATGTGTATGGGTTGTCTTTCCCTCTCAACTGTTGTTTGTTTGTGAATGTTACAATTCTGTGTCTAGAGGCCTTTGGTAAGTACCCCATGCATGGCTTCAATTAAGCTTTCTATATCGAGAGAGTATGCCTTAATTTAGCAGGTTAAAGATATCTCTGTTACATCAGTTTGTTCACAGTGTGTTGTGACCTAATCAACTAGGGATGTAAGCTATTTCATGAGGAGTAATTACTCAACAACAAAAAATGTCTCTCTTTCCTAATAGCCGTGAGCGAGTTGGCTAATTGGAATCCATTTTGGTAGTGGCAGGTCAGCAATCAGGAGGTGACTTTCCTGGCTGGCTTCTAGGTGGGAGGGAGAAGCCGGCAGAAGCTGAAACACAGAGCTATGGCTTCCTGAGGCCGCTGTGAGAGCATCACTGCCATTTAAGAGCTTTGCTACCATTCCTATTGGTGCCCCATGCGCTGAGAGCATGGTGCTCTAGCATTCTTCTTTACCGATGATGCTGTGACACAGTTTGGTCAAAACCCTTTCCTGGATATTTTTGAGAGAAAGAATTTGTGAGTGGGTGGGCAATGCCAGATCTGCTGTCAAGACTTGCAAAAGAGCTCTGGTTTTATTAATGGGGGTAGGGGGTTGCAGTGATGACCTTATCATGTGAAAAATCTTCTTCATCACCTGGTTAGGCCTTGGTCAGGAGATGATGTGAAGTTTAGGGATGCTGGCTCATTATGTCTCTACTCAGAATAACTTACGACAGTGACAGAGCAAATTTTGCTTTCAGTGCTTCATTGCTTAGGAACATGGGCTGCCAGTCCTGCCAGAGGTGCTATGCTCAGGCATCTTTGAGATGACCCCACTGGTTGCTGTCCTATTTTTCTGCTTCACTTAAGAGACAGATCATTGAGGTGCATTCTGATTTTTGTTTTTTTTCCTCCTTGGCTTCAAACCTTACTGAGAGGGAGGTGGAGAGTAAAATCCTCATGAATTAACATTATTTCCCTGGTGGGCTTTGCTGCCATTTTATCTAATTACGCCTGCTGTTTTCCAGATCACATTGTAAGCATTTGCATGAAGGGGCTTTCACTTACCTCCTCAAGTAAATTAAATAACAGCCCTTAGGCTGGGCTGACAGCATAATGCATTTTCATGTGGGAGATCAACAGCTCCCATAACTTGAGATGGGAAATGCTGAAATGACAGGGAAGCTCTGTGCTTTTGTCTTGAATTAGGGCAACTACACTGAGTTAGGGCTACTTTGAAACTACCTGCTGCTGACTCTTGTGGTGTGTAGAAATCAGTGGGAAGGGAGGGACGCACAGGAATCTGCAGCAAGGGAGAACAGACTGTGGTTTTTGTCTCACAAGGATCCACAGGCTACGTGCAAGATGCGCAAGAAAGCCAGGGAAAGCAAGCCTGTTTTCAGCAGGTTTAAATGCACAGCCCTATTGGGACGTGTGAAGGGATCTGCAAACCAGAAGAGATTGGAAGCCATAGACATGAAGCAAATGAGAGGTGCAGGCCCTGCCCTGAGGACGTTTACACTGTGACTTCGTGGATGAGGAAGGCTGGACTTGCACTGAGTGCTCTGGAAATCAAAGCACACGGGCTTGACTTTCATTTCTGCAATAACCCGTCCTGTAGTTTCCCCTGTGCTTCATTTCTTCAATTTGCAAAATGAGGCAGCAGCCCGTCTGCTGAAATGACAGTCTGCTGCTTTCTTTGCCTGGCCCGTTACTCCTAATGAGTATCCAGCCCCAGGAACTAGCCTCCTCCAAATGTTTTAGAGCTCCTAGAGCCCTTCATAATATCAGCCTCATGGGATAAGATGATCCAGTTCTTTCCCAGTCATGTGTGGTATACATCAGAATATACATCAACCCATCTCTGGCTGTGGTCACTCCTCCATTTCTTTGATAAGAGTTGAAAGCTTCTGAGGAGGAGAAGGGATCAGGAGCAAATGACCATGAGGAAATGTCAATATATTTCTTCAGATCCTGATCAGCCCAGGCTTCTCCTGGCAGAAAAGAGGAGGTTCGTGGGAAGGCAGAGAGAGGAACTCCACCTCCCCCAGCCATTAGGCTTGGACAAGCCTGGGGTGACCCAAAATTCCAGTGTCCTCTTAGGCTCTGCCTTTGCAGGATGGTTAAATGTGCCCAAGCCAAGGACATGCAAGTAAGTGGGCTGCTAAGCTGCATGGCCAAACTGAGTGAACATTCAGTGAGTGAGGAAGAGGAGGAGATGGGCCCCTTCAGGAAGCAGGGAATGTAATCTCTGCTCTGGCTTGCTCCTGTTGGTCATGAATGGGGGCCAGCAACAGGAGAGGCTGCTTAGCTGAGAGTGTGTGTGTCTTATGTGGTGGGGAGCCTTGCACACATTTTGGGTAAAAGGAGAAAAACTGTATGCGTCCTCTTAGTTCCCTGTAGCTCTGAGGTGATAGCGACCCTCTCAGTATTATATCTGTAATATTGAAGCACCTTCTGGCTTTTGGTGCTAATTCTTCTTTCCCGGTGTCATTGGCTGGGGAATAAGGAAATCACGCAGATCCCCGAGATCTGCTTCAAGGAATCTGCAGTGACTCGCTTTTGTCTGAGGATGTTTGCTGAAGAAATGCAGTTGACTTGTTTTTCTTTCGAAAATCAAGATTTCTGTTCCATCAAAACATAGTTCCAGGTTGAAGGTGGGGGAGAGCTAGAAATGTTTGTGTGATGGAGGTGTAAACACCTTTTAACTTATATGTTAAAGCATCTTGGCTCTTCCAAGTAACTAGAGAACTACTTTGTGATGCATTTCTGTGTCTGAGATGAATTTTGAATGCCAGCGAGATAATGAGATTTATCAAATAAAAAGCCCGTCTTTCACTTTGTTCAAGCTTGGCCTCATGCCTCAAATACATGGAATTTAGCTCAGAAGCAGCTTGTAATTTGTATCACAAAACCACTGCGTGTAATTCATGATGGATGGTAGCCACTGGATACAAGAGGTTTGCATTGCTAACGGCTTTCGCTGACATTTGCGCTTGGTCAAAGCTGCTGCAACAGGACGGAGGACAAGTGAATGGTCACTGTGAGGTTAGTGGGAGAGGCTGAGGAGGTGTTTGCCTTTGTAAGTCAGGGATTCTGATTTCATGTCAATCATTTTTTGACATGAACCTGCATGATATTCACGATGCAAGACACACTGCTGCTTTTAACACGTTAGGGGAGGTGATTCAGGATTGATAGAGCTTCTTCAGTGATCTGGTAGTATACATTCCCTTATTACTGTTATTCACTCCCTGTAGATGCTAGAAAGCTTTCTAACAATTCATGGTATCTCTCAAGCTCTCATCCCCTTCTCTCTCTTTAAAAAAAAAAAAAAAAAAATTATTATTATTATTATTCACACTCCTGCTATACACATCCCCCAAGCAGGTGGGAGGGTGAGTTGGTGGGAGATGACTTGGCTTTGTTGGAACTTCACTTAATGCAGGGTGGGGGCAGAGAAAATGAAGCTAAATTACGCAGATCCTGAAGGCACAGCGAGTGTGCTACATCACTTGTGAGCATGACTAGAACTGAAAATGAATCACAGCCTTGTTAGACACTGTATGTGTCAGTGCATGTGGGCAGAAATATCATTCAGTGAGAGAGAGAAAAAGACAGAGACACTGCATCTTTTAAAGTGTGCTGGTCTCACTGAAATTGTTGTAGTATTTAACCTAATGGGTGAGAACTGGGAAATGGTGGGAGAGCTGCTCTAGGATACTTTGCTATGTTGATTTTTCTTCTTTTATGAAAGTTCAAGAGGAGTCTGAACCTCTCAGCAGTGACATCTGTTTTCTAAACCAGAAAAGGCTATAATTGCAAGTTCAGGTTTGAACACACTTTTGAGGACTTTTATAATACAACCACCAATACTTATTCTGGGCTAGATTTGAATGTGGAGTTGCTTCAGCCTGTGTGTTCATTTTTTATTAGGAAACAAATTTGATTTGTTCTTCCTGTAAGCTTTTGATGGTGCAGGGACGCACATGTGCACACTGAGCTAGTTCACAAATTCCAGCTACAAAAATCCAGTCAGGATCTCTAACCTTGATTCCTGCAGCTGTATAATTCAAACAGGTCTTCTTTCTAAAATGGAAATTGGTTTTACAGTTAGGTTGTAATGTGACAGAGCCACACCAGGTGATTTGATGGAGAGATGCTGGAATCAGCTGACCACTAAAATCTGCTGAATACACATTTGTACTCCCGAAGAGTGCTGCCACAAATGACAGCAACATTCCCAAAGAAGCTCTCCCACCTTCTGCAGAGACCTGTCCATGGCAGCTAACAAGCAGCACCCATCTTAAAATCCCACCCTCTCCCCCCCTGCCCCCGGCACACCAAAACCACACTTATTTGAAGCTAGATGGAGTCAACCAGTGTATTCTTTCAGGGATTTTGGTTGTGCATTTTTGTATGTTGTGCTCAGTCGTGCAATCTGCGTTATTTTTCACTGGCCCTAATGCTGTTACTTCTCCAGGAAAGCAAAGGGACCTGTTTGTGGACTATTGATTAGATTGCCAGGTGCTTGTGTCTTCTGGTTGCATAATGCCAGTTTTGTATGGAGATAGTTTCCTCCTGTTTCTTATAAATTAACGTGTCTGGTGTGTCCCAATAGAGATGAAAAAATCTGTCCCGAGTCTGCAATATGCATGTTTTGGAGTTGTACTTCTCCACTGAGGGGGCAATCGTACCTCTTTAAAAGGGATTGCAGATTAAGTTTCTTTGAGGGTGAAAAGAGGAATTTATCCCCCTTCTTGAAACATGGGATCATCTTTGCTCAGCATAAGTTGGAAGCTATCGTAGGACCGAGGTATGTTCCCAAATGACACGTAATAGATGAGCTTGCTTATTGACAGCACCAGACTACAAGTGAAAATTTTTAAGGAATTTAAAAAAAAAAAATAAAACAAAAAGCCAACAAAACCAACACATTGTTAATGCTGGTTTCCCTGAAAGCCCTTTTACAAGAATATAGAACTGTTTGTGTAGCTATTGTGTGCACTATAGGCTAGACAGGCTCATGTGAAAGCAGCTTTAGATGCTGTTTCTCAGCCTGAAGTTTAACTAGAACAAACTCTTGTGTTGTTTTGTGTTTTTTTTTCCTCCTCTCCTCCTGTTTATATTTCCTTGGTTTCTTATCCACTGGGTGCTGGTATGGCTAAGTTCCTTGTTAATTGGAGTTTTATGTTCTGTTCCAGGTCGGTCTGTGCTGCTTTAGTCCCCAGCCTGCTTTCCATTATCTCCTAGAGGCTTTTGTTCTACTCACCCTTCTGCCTGAATCCATACTAGATAAGATTTCCTCCCACAGCATGTCAAAGCACCTTGTCTTGAGCAGAACAAGGTGCATCTTCTTGTACGCTCCTGACTGAAGAGGCTGAACACATTCAGCTCCAACTAGCTTTGCTAACAACTCTGCTCTCTCCCATAGCCAGGGACTACTGCTGTATTCCTTCCGAGAGGATGAACCATAGGCTGGGAGGAGGCAGCAAATTGAGGAGTGGAATCAGTGGGAATACTGTTGCCTTGTCTGCCTAAGCTGTGCAGCGAAAGCAGGAGTAGCACATCAACCCAGGAAGCTTAATCTGAACTGTCAAACTCTAGAAATCCTGGGAGCGTGGTTGAAAATGTTTCCTCCGCAAAGTGCAGCCATTGCTTCTTGTGTGTGGTGCTTGTTTTACAGCTGGTTCAGATCCTGGTGCCAGGCTGCTCTGCTGAATTTGGGAAGACTATGTGCAGGAAAGAGACAGGTGGTCTTTGCTGGTAATGTTTGCAGGCATTGGCCTGTGATGCCTTGTATAATTTAAAAGCTGATGATTCTAGACACTAGCTTGATTTTTTTTTAAAAAGTGGCTAAAGATGTGTGGTTTCTCCTTTATCCCCCTCCCCACAGACCAGGTGCTCTGTACTTTCTGAACACTGAGTGGTTTCTGAACGTTAAGAAGATGTAAACTGTTCACAGCTGAGGACAAAATGGTGCACCTCCCCCCTGCCAAAAAAAAAAAAAAAAGGGGGGGGGGGTGGGTGGGAGGGAGAAAAATAGAGAAAAAAGCCACCATCAGTAACTTTTGAAAATCCTGGTCATCATATGGTGTTCCTAGAGCATCCGTATTTATTAAATGAGATGGGAATAGCTTGTGATTTTCCGCTCTTTGATGTGACTGTTTTGGGAGAAAGGCAAGGAGGAGATCCGGACTTGCAACAAGAAAAAAAGTTTTAATTACTTAGAGCAAGAACATGTTCTGAAAAGTAAAGATTTTAGACTTAATGTGCATGGAACAAAAGGCCGTTGTGAGCTATGTACAAGAGTTGCTGAGAGTTTGTATTCTGCCCTTTTTTTTTCTGTGGGAGTTATTTCCTGTTGTTGACTAGAGTTCTTTATTTAGAACCACCTAGCTACTGAATGACGGCTCGCTCACAAGAAGAAAAAGTGTGATTAAAACTTGCTAAGGCTTATTTCAAGATCTCCCTATTTCCATTTATTTAAGGGGAATCTTTGCTAAATGAAAAAAAAAAAGGTCGAAACAACAAATGCATTTCCTTCTCATTATTTCACCCACATCAGCCATGGCAGCTAGCAAAAACATGTTGGGAACCTGAGGTCTTTCACCTGAACATCTCATGGAAGACAAAGTTTCTCTAACAGAAGTGGGTTGTTTTTGTTTTAAAACCAAAATTAACCCTTCAAATGCCAGGCCTCCCTTCTTGCTGGTAAGAGTAATGCACCAGTGTTGGGGGGACAGCTTTTTCTGCGAACCCCACAACTAGAGGAGGAGTGCGCACTTGCACTTTCCTAGCTGCTCAGATGAGAGTTTCCTCTGAAGAGCACTGCCAGCAAAGAGGTTTCTGTCTGCTGACCTGCATGGGAATAGTATTTGTGTCTGTGTGGAGTCAAATTATCAGCACTTTGACATCTGGTTAACTTCTTCTTTTGCTTGTATTGCAGGGGCTGAGCATCCAGTTCAGAGTTAAGAAAAGTTAGCAGAAGACCAGATTGGGTAGCAGGAAAAAAAAAAACCCAAAAATTTAACCTGGAGCTTAACAGTACTGGACTATAAATGTATGTAGACAAGCAAAGCAACCAGGGCTTATTTTGACTTTTTTGCTTAGCGGGAATCACACTAGGAATGTCCCCTGGATGCGGATGATTAGAAAATGCCCTGGGGCATGAGGTATAGCAGATGGACAGCCACCTCTCCTTGACTTGGCCAGCCCCTGGCTGTGAGCCTCTTGCAGAGGGTGCCTGTTTCTGCCCAGCTAATGCAAACAGGCTGGTGCCTTTCTGTGAAGTACCTGGCTGCTGGCTGCTCTTGCTGACACGTTGTGGAACAAGAGTGATGGCTCAAGACAGCTATTCACATCTTTCCTTCTACAAATAAAACTGAGAGAAGCTGGTTTGTAAAGCTGGATCTCTACAGGAAAGTGGATCTCTTTGTGAAAGAAAAGAGGGGTTTGGGAGCCTTCTGCCCATCCCTTTGTGCTGGGAAAGTCTGGAGTTGGCTGAAGAAACAGGGAGAGCCTCAGTGATATATTCCTCATGGTATTTTCTTCCCCTGCTGCTTGCTGTCTGGAGGTCAAACCAGAGAATGCCCTGGACTCAGCAGCAGCACCGTCAATGGGGATGCAGCTCTTTCTTCTTGTTCCTTGCGTCTACTCCTTTCCCTTGGCCTGTTCCCCTCTGTACTCCCATCACGTCTCCACTTTGCTCCTCCACCAAGGTTCAAATTTTAAAAAGGGAGAATTATTACTGTTTGAGAGAGCTGCTTATGGCTCTCTTTTTTTTCTTCCCCCCTCTCCCCCCACTTTTGCAAATTCTGACACATGCTGTGGTACAAGAGAGATGGCGGTGACCAGGTAGGACAGCTGCCTCTCCTCTCTTCCAGACCCTCTGCAACATTTCAAGGACGTTAGCACCCCAAAGCCACAGTGTGAGGAAGAAAGAGAGCATAAGAGGTGTGAAAGGAAGGGAGAGATGGACTGTGATGATAAATGGTGGATTCTCGGCTTTTTTCTTTGTCCTGGTGGCCACTTTCTTTAAAGTGAGAGAGCATAAAAACGGTTAGAGGAGAACCTAAATTGATTTGTTCAGTTCCCTTTTTCTTCAGAAAGCTAAAATGCATTTCTGACTGTTACAGGGGTGGTTTTAGGTAGAATTAAAAAATATGTACTTCACCTGCATATACAGTACCAGCTTTTGCTGACTCTTAGCCGTGCCTAACACGAGGGAATGTAGAGAGGCAAAATGAATCATTACCACAGGCATAGTCAGTAAAAGCATCTGATGTATTCATTCACTCTTTTTTTTTTTTTCTAATCTCTTCTTTGCACATAATCTAAGAAATCACACATTTTGTGAAGGGTTAAAACAGAAAGACTTGTACATTCACTGCGTTGACTCAATGAGTTCAGTTCTATATGATCTTAATTTATTTGTAGTGGAACAGAATGGCAGTGGGAGTTTATGCTACATCTGATGTTCTTGTGGTGGGGTTTTTGCCAGCTCCATTTTTTTTTTCCTTTTCTAAATTTAGCCCTGCAGATTCAACTACTGTTTTATTGGGTTTTGTTTTTTTTTTTTTTTTAAGAAGTTGTGTAGGTCACTCACTGTTTACTTAAAATTAGACCCTCAGAAACTTCTGTCTGTATGAAAGGAACATTGTCTGTAAATAATTTTGCACCTGGGATAGTAAGGGAAGGATTTATCATTGCAAATTTGAATTACCTTGAAAATGCCTCTATCTTACTTGGTAAGCATTGCTTGAATCTAGTGGCCTAAGAAGCTGCAGAAACTAGTTATAAACAAAATGCCCAAGCCCCCAAAACAGTGTAGGAGCTTTAATATGCTCTAGAGAGTATATTCCAGCCAGCAGAAGCAGCTAGAAGTGGGTGCATTGATTTGGATGCTGATGTATTAACTCAGGTTTTCATGTAAATAAGGATTGAAATAGGTTTTTTCCCATGGTAATGCATCTGAGCATGAACACATTAAACTCCAGTGACATGGTTTTAAGTGCTATATAACATATTGCAATGCAATATAACACCCTATATCAACACCATAGCCGCGACATCATTTTGGTTTTGCCCTCCCAGCCTCAAACACATTGCCACTGTTGTATGATGCTGTAATGCAACAAATCTAAACAGGGACATCCACTTCTAGAAGACCCTAGTGACCCCGCTGGTGGCCCTGTTTGGTCTATCAAGCTTGTGGCATTTCAGCAGGGTTGAGCAGTGTTAAACATATTCTATCTTGCCTATGCAGCCCAGCCTTTTCCAGGTTTCAAGTGTGTTTAAGAAGAGTGCAGGGGGCATTTGCACTCCAGAAATATATGGCTTCATGTAGAGCTCTGTTGGAGTAGCTGTGCTTCAGAAAAGGGCTGTAATATGTGCAGCACAGCCAGTAAGCCAGATCAGTAGAGCTGCTCTCCCCTGGTGAACCGGAGTCCATCAGCGTAAGGGAGATGGTGACGACCTTTGTACTGAAGCGTGTATGTGGCTGGTGTGTTTGACAGCCTCATGTTGTTAAGATTTTCAGGCTCATGTTGGGTTTGTGCTCAAGACTAGTGGGTGGCCAAAGTCTTCTGGCTTGATTGCAATGGCATCTGTTTACACCAATGGTTAATTAGGCCTGAAGACTGGCCATCTCTCTGTATTTTCCCCCACCGTTTCTGTGTTTTTTCTTCATTAAAAGTATTCCCTCCTTGGTCGTAAACCAGAGCCTTTGGTTTTATCTGCAGATTTTTTTTCCTCTTAATCCACTGACCTCAGTATGAGATGAATATCAGAATATCAGCGTAGCCTCTCTTCAAAAAAGTAACCAAGTGTTCCAGAAAAGAATGACTTGTGCTTTTGATAGATGCTGCAGAGTGAGCACTGAGAGGGAAAGAAAAGCAGCCTAAAATTGTTTAAAACTCAGCTCAATGCAAAGTACAATCCACTGCATCTCGAGAAGCAAGAGTGGAAAGGGGAGACTGTTTTAGGAGCCCGTGTGCTGTACAGGCAGTGTTGGTGTGAACAGTCTGGCCTGGGTCAAAGATGAAGCACACCTTGCAGCTGATACAGCCTGAATGGGATTTGGGAAGGAACATGGTTGTTTATGAAAAGGCAAAAAGACGTGAGACGATATACAGCAATGGTAGGCAGCCTGAACCTCTGTTAGAGGACAGACTGTTTCAGCTGGAGTGAGGATGATGCACACCAGCAGTCTCCAGAGGACTGGGAGTGCACAGGGAATTACAGAGGGAGGGAGTCATCTCCGTGCATGAGGAATGCAGCAAAACCTCCTCTGACTAAGCCAGCTAATGCACACTGCGTTTGTTTTTCTTTCCTGATAATCCTGTTCCATAATATTTCCTTAATTTAATATATGAAGAGTAGCCCTTCTGAAAAGCATCTAAATCACCAAGTCTTACTTTCAAACGAAACCTTGCCACCCCTTGTCCTTGACACGCACTGGGGATTTTTACTGGGTATGACTATTTGAGAACTAACTTGGACCTAAAGTGTTTTTTTCTTAATTACGTAATGAATTTACCATGTGGCCCAGCCCTTGGTACTGCCAAGCAACAGCTTTCTATTACTAGACTGTATCGGGCCCGATTCTGCGTTACTGAAGCCAAAAGCAGTATTTGGGAACAGACGTTGGCATCGAAATCTGTAGGAAGGCTTAGAATAACTATACAAAAGGGGTTGGTTGCACTCGGAATATTGATTCATGAGCTGCATGGTTTTTCGCATTTCTGTTCATTTTACCCGAGTAAGAACAACTGCCCAACTGGACATATAATATATGATACTGCATTAGAACTAAGGCTGCATTTGGTCATACTCATTAATTAAACTGATTTCTCCTGTAATTTTTTTTCCTAGAGAACTAATGGAGAATTATAATTAAGCATATTATGCATTCTAGGGAACAGTGTTTCTGCTACTGCCACAAAAACATTAAAGGAGAAAAACATGAAGTAAAGCAGAAAATGAAGGGGGAAAAAAGCTAAAATTGGAGTGAGAAGGGGGGAGAATTCCTTCCTTTGGTTTTAACTGATTTCTCTGTGCCTCGGGACCTGTGGGGCAGCCTTGTTACAGTGGGAGAGTTGTACCAGCAAAAAAGGAAAAAATCAATTGAAATCTCATGGAAAGCAGCCCAGCTCACAGGTGCAGCTCCTGCCCTGCTACGTAGAGGTGCAAACTGCAGTAATGCAGCACCCAAATTTTTTTAGAGGGGCCTGCTTTAATTTGTGGCTGAGCCTTGCATAAGAAGGGTTTCATTCCAGAAGGCCAGCATTGACTCTGAGCTGGCCTGAATGGAGATGGCACAAGGTCTTAGCGGTGTTTAATTATGCCTCTGCTTGTAATGTACTTGCTTCTTACCCATGAGACCCGCGATGTTTGATGGGGAGTGCGGCTGTACTGGAACAAGCTTGCAGGCAGGCCCTTTGTTTAGCTTTTCCCAAGTTGTTGGTACTGATGGGGTCTTTATTTGCAAAAAGTTGTCTGCTCTGGGGGCAGTATTAAGCATTTGCCTGTCAGCTCCTGCATGCGCTGAAGCAAAAACATCCAGGGAGAAAATGAAGATGTGTTGTACTGTTACCTGATGAAATCTCACAGTATTAACGTGTACTGCAATTAGAAAGAAAAAGGCCAAGGATGCAATTAGAAACATAGGATGCAGTTCACTGCCTCTTTTTGTGAAAAAACATGAGGGATGCCGACGTTCCAGCATACCAAACATTGCTGCTCTTTCCTAATTAGCACACACATGTTGATAAGCAGAGATTACCTGGGTGTCTGCAGTATTTCTAAGGAATAGCCCTATGAAGTCCGGTGTCTGTTTCCCCCCTCCCAGTCTTTGATTTCTGTTTGCTCATTGATTTATCTCTAACACAGGAGGGTTTTTGAATGATCTACAGGAGACCTGGTCTCATTCTGGCAAGCTTTGCCATCCTTGCCCGAAGACAAGGCTGTCACTGTGCCTGTGGCCCGTGTCAGGTCAGTACCACTGCAGAAAAATGCAGTTCAATTCCTTCTCTTTTAGCATGTCATGTGTGAGCAGTTCGAGGGCCTGCATCGAGGCTGACTGCACAGTTAAATCTCTGCTACTGCTCCTTGGGAAGCCCTTGTGTGCACCATTCCAAAACGGGATGCATTTTGGGTGGCTCCTCCTTGCAGACATGCAGATTTTTCCCCCCACTCCTGCAGGCTCTGGAAGCCTTTGCCAACACACTTCCTTGTACGCTGTTTCGTGGCTCAGTTGCAGGCTGTTTCTCCGCGGTTACTAACATGTTCAGGCAAACTGCATTTGGGCCTTGCAGACACCTTCTGGTCAGATTGCTCTGGAGCTGCAGAGCAGAGTTTCTTGGTCAGAAAGGTCTCATTAAATCAGGCACAAGGCAATGTGAGGAGCAGTCGGTGGTAGGATTATTTGCCTCGTGTAGCCTACCCTCATTCTGCCACGATGGTGCCTCTGACATATGCGAAGCATAGCAAAGGAACTCGTATCAATTCGTATCATGATCTATGCTCGGTTGAGGACGCTTCTGAGCGTGGATGCAGGTTGTACTAGCTGTGTTCAGAGGAACAATCCGAGTTACAGCGTGACTATCAACTCCTGCCAAGAAAGGCCCAGGGGAGTTACAGTAGGAAACAGAAGGGGCGTTGAGTTTTCTCTTATGCTAGTGTAAAATTGGAGCAACCTAACAAAAGTCAGAAGCTTTCAAAACTCAAAATACCTGCTCAGGCCTTTTACTGCCGAGTATAAAATGGCAAGATTGGGGCCGTGGATATCGGACTGGAGCCCAGGTGCTTATTTAGCAAATGTTTGTGGTTATGGCTATGGTGCCGGTGATAGCGTGCACACACCCAGGCACAGGGACTGTAAACCTGCTGTGGACTTTGAGCTCCAGAAGGCAGGCGCTGCTTGGCTGGGTGCATCCACAGCGTAATTACGCAAGGCCAGATCCTGTCGCTTTATAAATTTGGTGTAAAGAAGGGCAGAATGTGGCCCTGAAATTTGGTGGATGTGGTATGCAAAAACAAAACAAAACAACACAAAAAACCCCCCTGAACAAAACAGCCCAGTTAAAAAATGTACAAATATTCTGGCTGGCTTTTGAGTAGTCTCAAGCCCACCATACAGGTACCGCTCTACTCATGCCCTAAAAAAAATGAAGCTTTTCCTTGTATTTGATTTTTTTTTTTATTATGACTCTTGTAATTTCAAGAATAAGTTTGTTTTCCTGAGTAGAAGTACCAAATTTCAGCTCCTGGCTGCTGGAAAGCATCCAGCCAGGGGGGATTCTGGTTTTAATTTTTGCTGGCTCCTGAGCAATTCACAAGTCACTCATCAAAATTCAGTAAATGGTTGCGAATTGCTTTGCAGATCTGGTTCAGAGCTACCTCTGTACCTCAGACAGAGGATGAGAGAGTTTGTATCTCCTCAAAGGGATCACTGATAGCATGTGTGGCAGGGGAAAGGTGTGCTGAGGCCTCCAGAACTGGTGAAGTCAAAGACCAGTTTTTAGGTCTAACGCTCTTTCCTCCTGTTTTAGTGGCTTCAGCAGAGTATCACTGAAATACCAGACTTGGTGTTAAACCCCAGTTAAGTGACTTGAGTTAGGGCTATTTTCAATCATAAGAATCCATAAAGTAACCACTTTAATGGCCTTCTGTTTTGTCAGATTCACTATTTTGATTTTTTTTTCCTTTGTGGATTTTTGACAGATACAATTTCCAGGTTAAAGAAATCTTCCCTCTAAAAGTATCCTTCCTTTCCTTTTCGATTTTCTAGCTGAAAATTGAACTTAATTTCCAACAAGACCATCAGCTTGATAGATCACAAATCATTACAGACCATTTTGAGCATAATACCTAAACGAGTTGTGATATTAATGACTAATAATCGCCTTTATGTTAGGTCTTAAAGCTTTATTGTCCCGAAGTACAACCGGTTTAGTGGAACATGAAAGGCCAGAATGATCCGAGATGCCACTGGGGCTGCAGCCAAAACTGGAAGGTGTTTGAATTGCCTTTTACAGCCCCGGCTGGGATCACAGACCCTTTCGAAACACAATCATTGAGGTAACTTAAAAAAAATCATCTTCTTCTTTCCAGATAGCGCCTGGTGCCGAGCTCCCCCCACCCTCTTCCCCCCAAGTCTTTGTGCCCTCGAACATCTCCAGTTGGCCTCATTTTTGCGCTTCGGTGGTATCTGCACACCCCAAATTAGC
>NW_010100542.1:0-411 GCF_000699245.1 Pterocles gutturalis | reverse complement strand
AAATTTGAGGTTGTGACGCAGCAAAAATTCTGTAAAGTAATTTTTTTTTTTTTTTTTTTTAACTCGGGGAAAAAACCGCAGCAGCATGGAGTACACGTACTCATTAGGAATTTTGTTCACTGTTGTCAAGGACGGAGTAGAATTAAAACAAAAGGATCATTTTCATTTAAGCATTTATAGGCATCCACTCACCGGACAGGCAGGCCTGATTGCTGTCCAGGCCTCACCAGTTTTTGCATCTTGTGGTTGCTTGTGGGAAAGGAAAGGGTTATATCTCTCTCCAGGAGATGGTGATGGGGGAGATAGTTTTTGAAATGCTTGAGTCAGGCTCATAATTTTTAAGGGGGAGGCAAAGGTTTGCAACACAAGCAGGCTGCTGTGAGCCCCGGCACTCGCTCCGCTGCGCCGGCA